>NC_048322.1:2056723-2080156 GCF_013100865.1 Trachemys scripta elegans | reverse complement strand
CCTCCGGACCCTGCGCCCCTGGCCAGGCACTTCCCCTCCCGGACTCCGGTGGCGCAGGGTCCGGAGGTATGGGGGCTGCCCAAAGCCCGTAGCGCTCAGCTCTTAAACAGAGCCGAAGAGTCGGGGAGGAGCAGAGCCGCTGCGTCTGGAGGCTCTGCTCCTCCCCTGACTCTTCGGCTCTGTTTAAAAGCCGAGCTGCCCCAGCGCTACCGGCTTTGGGCAGCCCCCGTGCCTCCGGACCCTGTGCCGCCGGAGCCCGGGAGGGGAAGTGCCCGGCTGGCGGCTGGGGTCCGGAGGCAAGGGGGCTGCCTGAAGCCCATAGCGCTCGGGCAGCTCGGCTCTTAAACAGAGCCAAAGAGTCAGGGGAGGAGCAGAGCCGCCATTTTCCCAGACATGTTCGGCTTTTTGGCAATTCCCCCCGGACGGGGGTTTGAGTGCCGAAAAGCCGGACATGTCCGGGAAAAAGAGAACGTATGGTAACCCTACTACTGCTGCTGGCTGGAATTCCCTCCCTGGACTGCTGCTGCCACTGCTGAGTGAGGGGTGGAGGGGCTGGCCTGTCCTCCCTAACCCCCCCACCTCTGGAAGGAGAAGCCAGGACCCCACCACACCACCATTGCTACCACCTGTGGGGGATCCTTCCTGCCTGGCTGCCAGGGTTGCTGCTGCTCTGTTTGTCCTGGGGAGCTGCTGGAGCCTGGAGGAGGAGGAGGACTAAGTGGACCATCGGCTGCTGGGGAGCGCACAGAGACTCTGGAGACCCTGTGGAGGGGGCCATCCGGGACTGAGTGATTTTCGAACTGTGCTCTAGTGGTGGGGTCTAAACTGTGTTTGTGGGGACACGGGGTGTGGTGTGGAGCCTTCCCCTGGTCCATCTGTGTCCCTCCCAACCCCCCCCCCCCGCCACCACTGCCCCCTCCACCACCCCCAGTGGCTATTTACCTTCTACTTCTGCCTCTGCCTCTGGGACTTAGCTGCTCTCCTGGCCTGCCATGCCCTATTTCCACCTTTTGGACCTGCAGCAGCGGCCAGCCCAAACACTGACTTTGTGCAAGCGTTTGTGGGCACATGTACCCCCCCGGACTGACAACAACTTGGCAACAGGCCCCCTGTCTTTGCCCTTTGCTGCCTACCCCATTTGCCCCTTGCAGCCTTTTGCCCTTCCCCAGCTTCAGTTTGTTTGTCTGTCCCGCCTTTTCTCTTCTGCAGCTTTGTTTGTCCCTCCCCAGCCCTACAGTTAGCCCCTTTGGTTCCTCTGCCCCGTTCCCAGCCTGGTTGCTCCCCTTCCTTTGCGCCCCCCTTGCCCTGATTGGCCCCTCCCTTCGTGTGCCCATGCCCCCTCCCATGCTCGTGCCCCCCCATTTTGGTTAATCACTGCACCCCCCGATGTTATTGTAACCTTCCCTCCCTTAGTGCAGCTAGAGGATCCGGATTTCCATCTTACATCGGTGACTGACTCCCTTCCCTCTCCCCCCCCCCAAGTCCCTGATAGCCCCCCTATCTGGCCCCCTTCATTTCGGTGCCCTCCNGATGTTATTGTAACCTTCCCTCCCTTAGTGCAGCTAGAGGATCCGGATTTCCATCTTACATCGGGGACTGACTCCCTTCCCCCCCCCCCCCCCCCCAAGTCCCTGATAGCCCCCCTATCTGGCCCCCTTCATTTCGGTGCCCTCCTCCCCTGCCTGCAGCCTAGCGGGGAGGAGTGGTTGACCTGCTTCTCCTCCCCCCCCTTTTCTGGTGTTTTTTCCCCTCCTCCCTGCTCATTATGGAGGGGAACACGGCGGGCAAGACCCCACAAGTAGACCCCGCTGCCCCTCCCCTACCTGCCCCCTCGTCACCACCTCTAGCCTCTACTTCAACCGCTGCTGCCGAAACACCTGCCACCACCCCTACTGGGGCGCCAGCAGTGGCGAGCAACAGGGTGACCTCCGCTGCTGCCAAGTCCCTCGCCCCCTCGATTCTGGGGGCCCCCCCAGCTGGCAGAAAGGGCCAGGGCAAAAAGAAGAGAGCCCTTCCAAGAAGACTAGGCCCTCCATGGCAGGGGTGCTCCCACTGCCACAGCCCCACCACTGGTTGCGGTGCTCCTCCCCGCTGTTCCCTCCACCAGCTCTGTGGGTGCTCCTCCCCCAGTCCCCAGGGCATACTCCCAGGTGGCGGCAGCCCCCCCACCTGTCACTATATCATCTCTCCCGACCACCGCCTCTGCTACCATCTATAGCAGTTGGGGCCCCTTCCCCACCTTAAACAGGAAGCATGGCGTCCGTTGCCTCCTGGGGCCCACCTTGTCCCACGTGGAGACCTATGTGCGGGCGTTGGCGAGGGTGGTGGGGCCCACTGCCATCATGGCGCCCTCCAAAATGTATGGAAAGGTCCTCTTCTTCCTAGCATCGGAGGGCACCACCCAGGAGACGGTGGAGAAGAGCTTGGCACTGGGGGGCGTGTTCATCCCCCTGGAGCCACTGGAGGACCTGGGCATCCACGTAGTCCTGACCTCCATTCCTCCCTTCCACCCCAATGCCGCCCTGCTGCCCGCCCTTTCTACCCTGGGGAAACGTATCTCCATTATCAGCCCTCTCCCAATGGGCTGCAAAGACCCTGCCCTCAGTCACGTCCTCTTGTTCCACCAGCAGGTGCAGCTTCAACTGCCGCCAGCAGCACACGATGGAGAGGCACTCGAGCGGTCCTTCCTGGTCCCCTACCAGGGGCCCTGCTACTGGGTGCATTATTCTATAGGGGAAGCCTGGTGCTACCTCTGCCGGGCGATGGGGCACGTCTGGAGGGACTGCCCCTTGACCCGGCAAGGAGCGTCCGGGACCCCTGAGTGCTGGCAGGGCGCTGGCCCCGTCATTGCTAGCGCCTCTTGCTGCCCGGCACCTGGAGCTGCTCCTCCTCCTTCTCGGCCCACCACTGCTCCTGCTTGGGCCCTAGGGGTACCTCCCCCAGCCTGCCCAGATGAGCGGGAGAGCCCCACCTCTGCTGCATGCAATCTGGTGGGGCCCATAGAGAAGGGTGCAGTAGGGGTACTGCCAGGCGTGGGAGAGGGCCCTCCCTGGGGGGAATTTTCCCTCCCTCATGCCACCCCACTGTTACCTCCCCAAGTCCCCAAACCATCACCCTTTTCCCCCCAATCTGACCCCTGCTAGCTGGCCCATAGATGATGCCATGGAGGGCTGGGCCCTAGCACAGGGGAAGCGGGGCAAGCAGAAGGCTCAAACTTCGCTCCATCCTTCAGATTCAGAGGCCCCCCGGAAGACCAGGAAGGGGCCACCCACACCGAGCCTTCCGCCTTGCCCACGGGTGTTTTCCATCCACCGGTGCCAGCTGGGGAAGATGTGGCAGCACCGGAGAGAGGCACCACCCCTCCACTGGACTCCCTTCCCACGGAAGGGCCCGATGGAGCCCCTCCTTCCCCCTTAACATCTGAAGCCCCTGCGAGCCCCAAGGTGAGTGTCGTTTTGGGCACTGGTGGGGAGAACCCCGGGGTGGGGGAAGGCGATCTCCCTTCCATCTGCGAGGAGATCGAGGCCCTGGGTCTGGCCTGGAATGAGCAAACAGTTCAATAGTAGCAAGCCGAGGCCCTGGGTCAGGGTGGGGCAACAAACCCTCAGTAGCTCAGGCCCTCAGGCAGGGGCTGAGCAAATGGTTGAACAGCAAACCCCAGGCTCCTGGCTCTGAGCTGCCGGGGATGAAGGCCCACCCACTCCACTATGTCCCAGCCCAGGGCCCTAGCAGTGGCAGAAGACCCGCTGTTGTGTCAGTGGGGATCCTGACTGACACACACTGACATTGGCTCTGGCAGTGTTGCAGCCAGACTCGGGTTGGCTGCTCCCAGGATACTTCCTACCTCCCCCTCTAGAGGTACCTGGGTCTGGACAGCATCCTCCACTGGGTCACACACTATGGGCTCCTCAGGGTAGCTGGTGAGTAGTTGGTTTGGCAGCTCCTCGGGGTAACTGGCAAACAGTAGGCCTGGCTGTTCCTCAAGGTAATGGGCAAGTGGTAGGCTTGGCAGCGTCTCTGGGCTTGGGCTCGCATCAGGCGTTGGCTGATCTGGCGAGCCCTCGGGTTGGTCACCGATCTCCGTGGTCTCCCCACCGGGAGCTACACCACAGATGTCTGGTCACTCCAGTGGCTGAGTTCCAAGTGAGCTCTGGGGTCGGGCTTTTATACTTCCTGTCCTGCGCCTTGACCTCTGAGGGGTGGGCGCAGGGTTTGCTGGCTCCGCCCACTTTGGTATTCAGAGAGGCTCGTCCCCTTCCAGGGCGGCAGGGAGCCAGACCGCCTCGCTACACCGAGTCACCAGGGAATCCCTCCTAGCTGCAGGGCAGCTGACCTTCTTCCTGGCTGGGGGCCCCATTGCTGATTCCCCACCTACGGATGCCATGGCCATACCACCTGCCTTAGAGCACGAGCCTGGCATCGCTGAGGGCCCCCCTCTCACCCCACAGACCCCTGAATCCAAACGCGGGGTGCCACCCCCCAGTGGCCCAGCAGCTGGGGCCTCCGGTCTCACTATCACCCCTTTCCCTGCCCCTATTCCTGACCTCAGCCCTGCCCCTATTTCTGACTCCTGCCCTGTCCCTGAAGCCGACCCCGTCCCTATCCCCTCCACCTCCTGCGATGTTATTGCTGCCCCTAGGGCCGTCTCCTTCCCTTTTCCAGAGGATGACCCCCAGGGAGCGGCCTTTGTGTTTCCCTGTCCCGACCCACCAGGGGCTGCTATCTTCCCTCCGCCGCCCCCCATTGAACCAGGGTCTGAGGCGGGCCATGTGGCGCCGGCCCATCGGGTGCCATGTCGGGGTTCCGCCCCTTGCCTGCCCATCTCGGTGGGCCATGGGGCTGCACCAGGGGCCCCGCCGGAGAACGTCCGGGGGCCAGTAACCCTGCCCCTCTATACTCTGTGTTAGGAGCTGTGGGAGTTTCTTGAACATGTCCGTGGCTCCCACAACAAGGTGCAGCTCACTCTCCAGCGATGAGGGGACTTTCATGAAATCCTCTGGGCCGTGAGGGCCCTCATGGGGGAGGGTAAAAGGACCAGGAACCAGGCCGCTGCAGCCTACCAGCAGGTCCACGGCTTCCATGACTCCTTGCTCACCTACGGGATAGGTTGTAGGAATGTGTTCCTCCCTAATCACAGGCCTTGAAGAACGGCAAACTGTTCCCTTGGCAATGAGGCAGGAGTGACCTTGTTCTAGCGCCTATGTTTGGAAAACTTATTTGGCTGATTTGATTGTTTCCTCGCAGCTGGCATTCACGCGCTCAAGAGATGAGTTTGTTATCTTATGTGCATGTATACTGTCTGGCCTTTTTATGCGCATGAAATGTAACCACTAAGAAGTGTTGTAAACAAAGCAAGGAGAGAAATAAAAACCCCAGGAAAAGTTTTCCTGGGAGGCTTTTTGCAAGAGGCTTGTAAAGCTCTCTGGCTACCAACAAACCTGGCGTTCTGTTTCCTGCGTCGTCACCACAGTAGGTCACGGTTTGCTGCACAGCCCAATGGAGGCCCTGAGCGTCCCTGCCAGCGAGGATCCCCCCCAGCCCTTCTCATGGCACCCGTAATCTTCACAACATAGAACACCTGGGGCTGTAGGATGGGTCTCCGCAGGTGCCAGATGCTCTCCTTCCTTCAGCGGGAAGCGGGGGGGTACTCTGTGGTTTTCCTGCAGGAGACCCATATGGATCTGGCTGCCGAAGCTAACTGGCAGCTGGAGTGACGAGACAATGTCTACTTTAGCCACCTCACAGTTCATACAGCTGGAGTGGTGACCCTGTTCTCTCCCGACCTATGGCCCAAGGTGCTGGGGGTCGCTGAGGCTGTACCGGGCCACCTGCTGCA
Source organism: Trachemys scripta elegans (assembly GCF_013100865.1). Lineage (NCBI taxonomy): Eukaryota > Metazoa > Chordata > Testudines > Emydidae > Trachemys > Trachemys scripta. Next base: position 2,074,320 of record NC_048322.1, on the reverse strand, counting down.
CCTCCAGGTACGCATGGAGGGGCTAGTGATCAATCTTGTCAACATTTATGTCCTGACATTGGGCCCAGAGTGGCTACGCTTCTATCAGCAGACATCCACCTTCCTCGGCTCCTTGGATCCTTGCAAGTGCCTGGTCCTGTGCGGGGACTTTAACACCACCCTCGAGAAGCGGGACTGCTCGGGGACCGAGCAGTGCCTGGCCGCCTTGGATGTCCTCCGGGAGATTGTTGACCATCACTCTCTGGTGGACGTCTGGCACGACCACCACCCAGACGATGTCTCGATGTTCATGTTTGTCTGGGTGTAGGCCCATCAGTCATGCCACTCCTAGTTGGACCGCATCTACCTGTCACGCTTCCATCTTTCACGAGCCCACTCCTCCAGCATCCGGCTGGCCCCGTTTTCAGATTACAATCTTGCGACCATGACAGCCTCTCTCTGTATGGAGAGGCCAGGGCCGGCCTATTGGCACTTTAATGCTGTATAGCGCAGTATAGGTCAGTGCATGTGTGACAAAAGCTTATTGGTGCCAATTAGCAAAGGGGTCACTGTTATTCACAAGCAACTCCTGTCTCAGACCTGACAAACCTGCCACACCTAATACACTGCTTTTATGATCTTTATCCAGGAAGGATAGCAGTGAGATCTCTACTGAATGCTTGTAAATTATTGTTACTCCTAATCACTGCGAGAGGTGTGTTCGAGTCATATTTAAGGAGTAATGTAAGTATATGGAAAATTATGCCCATGTGGTATTGTCGTGAAAGTGTATCACCCCAGTGATTGGTCTTGGTGGGGACGGCCCATTCAAGTGGGAGGGAATTGTCACCTATAGACATTGAAACCCTGTGGAAGTGACAAGGACAATATAACAATTAGATCGTCCTTTCTGTGAATAAAGACAAAAGACTGATTCAGTTTATAACAGGGTGGAGAAAAACACCTGGGTCCATTCACCAAGGAGATCCCTAACAACCAGTGGTGCTTCACGAAAGGCAGGGCCCTGGCTCCTAGGGACTAGTAATCACTGCAATAGACTGAAGTGTGAGGTGAGAATCTACTTATATAGGAAAGGTAATTTAAAAAGTGTAGGTTGCATTTTGTGATTTTGTTTTGTTGGTAACAGTTGGTTTCCATCACTCACATTTGTTTCTGTTTAAATCTCTATCCCTTGTGAAATAAATTTCCATTTCTTTGATAACTACTCAAGTGCTGTGTGTGATACAGTAGCAGTGGTCTACAGTAAAACTGGTATCCTGGGATATACTATTGCTTCAGGAAGGGAGGATCTTGGATTTCTCTGAGTATCTGGTGATTGGGGCTGGACCCCAGATGGGGACACATTGAAGGAACCAGGGATTAGGGTGCCTCTATTGTCAACTGGCAGGGCTGCTGTAGCTCAGAGGTGGGTGCTTGAGTGCCTGACAGGCTGGGTGAGTTTGGTTGCTAATATCCAGTTGCCAAATGCAAAAGTCCCTCTTTCTAGTGGCAGGTGGCAACAAGGAGACTCACAGCCCTCAGCTCCCTGAGAAGGGTCACAATGTGCATCTATGTTGATCCACCTGTCAAATTCTCACAGGGAAGGCACCCTATAACATAGCTCCCTGAATCACAATAGCCCTAAAACTCTCCCCTATTAAAAAGTGCAGAGTCCTGCACTTCAGACGGAAGAATCCCGTGCACTGCTACAGGTTGCAGACTGACTGGCTAAGTGGCAGTTCTGCAGAAAAGGACCTGGGGATTATAGTGGATGAGAAGCTGGATATGAATCAGCAGTGTGCCCTTGTTGCCAAGAAGGCTAATGGCATATTGGGCTAAATTAGTAGGAGCATTGCCAGCAGATCAAGGGAAGTGATTATTCCCCTCTATTAGGCACTGGTGAAGCCACATCTGGAGTACTGTGTCGCGTTTTGGGCCCCCCACTACAGAAAGGATGTGGACAAATTAGAGAGAGTCCAGTGGAAGCCAATGAAAATGATTAGGGGTCTGGGGCACATGACTTATGAGGAGAGGCTGAGGGAACTGGGGTTGTTTAGTCTGCAGACGAGAAAAGTGAGGGGGGATTTGATAGCAGCTTTCAACTACCTGAAGGGGGGTTCCAAAGAGGATGGAGCTCGGCTGTTTTTAGTGGTGGCAGATGACAGAACAAGAAGCAATGGTCTCAAGTTGCAGTGGGGGGAGAACTGAATTAACTCCACTCACCTGAGTTAGAAACATTTGTTTCTTTCAAGTAGATAGTGGGAAATGGGACATTAATTCAGACCCATGAGGGAAGGAAGAGGCTTCATGGCTTTTATTCCAAGGAAGGGAGAGAGGGAAAGTCCAAAGCTGCCTTTATTCCCAAGCTCAGATTTCAGATTTCTGCCCTGAGCCCCAGCGAGTCTAACGCCGGCCCTGCTTTCTGGTTTATTTTGGTGAGGCCCCCTGAAACCTGCTCGCTGCCCCCTGGTTGAGAACCACGGCCTTGGAACTTTGTTTAGAAAGAGGGAGCAAAGCTGCTGCCTTTCCTGATGGCTGAACTCAGACCCTTAGAGTGGGATATTCCTGCACTGCCAGCGACACCAGGGAAGCTCACTGAGCAGCTGCCTGTCCTCAGGAACAGTCTAAACCTGCAGGGCTCCAGGGGGCAATGAAGCAGCTGGGTCAGGCTGGGAACCTTGATTCCCAGAGAATTGTCCTGGCTCAGTTCTCAGCAGCAAAGAAGTCAATTCCCCACCCTGATGATTCAGCCTGGAGCTAAGTGCAGTGCTGGGGGCTTCTCCTTTCACTCCTGCTGGGGAGTGCTGAAGTCCCAGGGGGCATTTCTAGCAGAGCATTTGGAACTCAACTGGGGGAATCAGCCTTTCATTACAGAACGCTCACATTCAGACAACATCTTTATTTACAGTTTTTTATAATACGATATAATCCTTCAATCCTAGTGTCACCATCGATAACATGGCTTGTTCAGCCTGGTGGAATACTAAGGGTAAAACTAACCAGCTCTTCAAATCCAAGAGAATGGAGATAAATCACCTCTCAGAGTCAATGCGGGGTAATCAATAGGCAGACGGTGGGCCACATCGCTTTTCAATGGACCCCAAAATCTTTTTATTTACTTATTATTATCATCATTACTGTTATTTTTTATTATTATTTATGCTGGAGTCTGGACCTTAACTAGACCTTGACCAACAATTTTGGACCCTGACAAAAATTAATGGGTTACCCCTAAGAACGGGGTTGTGTTACATTCCTTATGTCCTCGCTCCATCTTGTGGCCATTTCCTTTCCCTTCTTTCAGTGAAAAGCTTTGGTATTTTGTGTAGAAACTTTGTGTAGAAATGGGAGAGACCCAGGAGCGGGAGCTGCCTGCATGTACCAAGCACCCACTAGATTAGAAGGTGACAAACAAACATCCTTAAGACGAGGCAGCCGTCCTGTCAAAAAAAATCATCTCCCTTCTTCACTTGAGTGATAGCCTGAATTGTTCCTTATCCGGGCAGAGCCCAAGGATTGGCATCAGCAACAAAACTATCTGTACGTAGCAGGAACCAATACAAAATGTGCTTTAAAAGGAGCTGTCTCCTTCCTTCTGGGGTAAAATTTGTCATTATGGTAATTGATTTTCATCTCTCTTGTCTGAGGGCAGAGATGAGGTTTGATCTATCTCAGGCTGGGATGTAGCACCCATGTCTCCATCTGTCAGTCACTCTGGGAACCTGTCTCTGGTCACAGCTGACAGGATGCCTCCAGACTCTCCAACCAGCTCCTTAGCTGGGGGGGGGGGGCGGGGGTGAGTCATTTGGTGAGCATAAGTGGCACATAGGAGAGGTACTTTTCCAGATGTATTGGTGGTATAGTGGTGTGCATAGCTTCCTTCCAAACAGTTGATCTGTGTTTGATTCCTGGTTAATCCAGGGATGTGATGTTTTCTCAGCTGGGAATTGATTTAATTTCAGCCACATTGTATCAGTTTAGCAATGGAATGAGAGAATTAATGTCCCAAATCCCAGCAGGTCAATAAACACACTGTGAAGGAAGAAAGGGGTGAGACTATATGGTGAGCTGTTGGAGTGATTCTTGTATTACGTTTGGTTTATTTTTAATTTTTTTCCCTTTACTTCCCTCTCCCTTTTAGACTCAGAGCCTTTAAGGTCAGAAGGGACCAGTGTGATCATCTGGTCCGACCTGCTGCACCTTGCAGGCCAAAAGACCCCACCCACCCACTTCTGTAATAGACCCCTAACAGGGCCAGATTAACTTTTTGTGGGCCCGGCGCCAAACATATTTGCGGGGCCCCCTGGGGATTGATTGTAAAAGGGGCTGGGGCAAAAGCACAGTGGGGCGGGGGCTAGGGTTGTTCCCTGGAGCAAGGGAGGGTCCGTGGTAAACTGCAAGCGCAGCAGGGCTGAGGAGGAGGTAAACAGGATCTTCACCCCTGCCCACATAGAGCAGGCACCTACCTGGTGGTAGCTCATTCTCTTGGTCTCTCTTTGCACTGAGCTGCCCCTCCTCCCACAGCAGCAGGACAGGTTCTCTTCCAGCCCTCTGGGGTGAGTGTTGGGAGTGGTAGGAGTGGAGGCTAATGTGGTTACTCCTATAATCAGACTTTTAGTTTCCAGTCAGCACTGCTAACCGGACACTCAGGTCCCATTTTCTACTGGAGTTTCCAGTCTAAAACTGGATACCTGGCAACAGGGCAGCCGGAAAAGCCTGAGGGGGGGGAGGGACAAGCAATAATTTTTAAGCAGGATGGGGAGGGGGAAGCAAGTGGTGGGTGCGCTAGGGAGTTGAGAGGAGCTAGTGGGCAGGGCCATGTTTGCTGTACTGCCCAGGTAGGTTGGAGACTGTGCAGATCAGCTGACACAGTATCCCCAGCCCAGGTGACGTGACAGCCAGTGGTGGATTTAGAGTTAGTGGGGCCTCCCTGCTCTGTACTCAGCTTCATTTTTGGGGCATCTCCTTGGGACTCAGCCAAGAAAAAGACCATTGTCTCTTATCCCCCCCGCCCCGTTCTTCATTCTTTTTTCTTCATCCTCCTATAAGTAATAGCAAGTAAATGAAAATAAAGTGAGATACCTTGATTGTTCTTGTGGTCTAACTTATTTTTCCACAGACCACTTGAAAATCACAGAGGCTCTTGATGGACCACTTAATGATCTTTCCAAATATTGTAAAAAAAACATTGGGGTGCAGGGTCTGGCCAGGAGCTAGGGTGAGGGAGGGGTCTCAGGGTTGGGTCATGAGGTTGGGGTGTGGAGCACTTACCTGGGGCAGCTCCTGTTTGGTGCGAGGGGTGCAGGTGGGAATGGAGGGTGCAGGAGCTCCCGTTTGGTGCTCTGGATGGGGGTGGGGATGTGGGGGGGGTGCAGGAGTCAGGGCATGGGGTGTGGGGGAAATGTGGGGGGATGCATGGGTCAGGCAGGGGGCTGGGAGTGTGTGAGGTGGGTGCAGGGGTCAGGGTGGGCACAGGGCTGGGGATGTGGACTGGGGTCGTGGGGGTGTTCACAGCAGGGGGCTGGAGGGGGTATGCCCCAATTCCAGCCCTTTCCCCAAGACCCTGCCCCCGTCTTGTCTTCTCCTCCTCCCCGGAGCGGGGAGCGCGCTGAAGCTCCGCTCTTCCCCCTCCCTCCTGGTGGCAAACAGATGATCAGCGGCAGGGAGGGGGGAGGGGCGGGAATGGAGCACGCTGAGGGAAGAGGCGAGGGAGGAGCCTGGCTGTGGGTGGAGGCTGCCCTGCTGCAGCAGGAGCCAGCAGTATCAAGCTTCTGCCCCCACAGGAGAGAGCGGGGGGCGGAGAAGAATGGGCTGGGGCCCCTTTGGACCATGGGCCTGGTGCCATGGTGCCATTGCGCCATGGTAAATCCGGTACTGGTGGGAGGGAAGGCAGCTCTGTGCACTGCCCCTACCCCAGGCAGCGCATGGAGCCCCTCTGATCCCCTCCCCCAATGGGTGTGCAGAGATGTGCCAGCAGCACCAAGGGGCTCCCTGCCCACTTTACCTCCATCCCTCTGTGCTGCTCCCAGAAGTGGCTGGCATGTCCCAGCATCCCCTGGGGCGGGGGGAGTCTCTCCATGCATGGCCCCTGCCCTGAGTACCAACTCCACAGCTCCCATTGGCCAGGAACTGCAGCCAATGGGAGCTCTGGGGGCAGCGCCTGCAGGCAGCGGCACATGGACACCCCCTGGCCCCGCCCACTGTGGAGCTGCTGCCGGAGGGTTGTGTGTACCGGTCACTTTGGGAGCTGCACTGCCCAGGGTAAGCGCCATCCCTCCTGCACGCCAAACCTCTCCCCCAGCGCAGAGCCTGCACCCCACACCCAAATTTCCTCCCATAGTTTTGCTTGTCATCCTTTCACCCAGAACCATCCTCCACCATTAATGTTACCTGAAATTGGGTCAGCTAGTAAGCTTAGGGAGGACTAATGACCCACCAGAGTTTGGCAGAAAGCAGCACATTTATTATATTGATAGCTACACTCAAAAGAAGGGGGGGAGGGTGTCACACTCACACTCCCATACCCACGCTCCCAGGACAGGCACAGCACTGGAAATGTCAGGATCCTTTAAGGTAAGTGTCCCACAGCACAGCGATGGATGGTGTGATGAAGGCATGTCTTCCCGAGGCACGATGGAATGCAATGCAGTGAACAACTGGCCAGGCGGTCCGGGCAAAGGGCCTTCACGGGAGGTACAAGCTTGTGAGTGCACTCCTGAGCACATGGCCCCTTCCCCTTTTAAGGACCTGCTCCTCATGGCCTGCGACTAGAGATGACTTGGCTGTTTTTGGTTGGTCACACTCCACCTCAGCCAGTGTCCATGCAGTGTCCATGCATTGGGTGTGTGAGTGCTGCCTAATTAGAGTCCCAGACACCTTGTCTACCTGGAAGCTCTTCTGATCTTCCAGCTGTTCAACCAGCCCATTCATCCCACAAGCATTCCAGGAGGGAGGAGGAGGGGGAAAGCCACTTCACAGGTATTCAGAGAGGGAGAGGAGACAAAAGCAGTGGGGGGGGAGGAGGATGTATAACAGATCTTTTGAGCGTACAGGTTATACATAGCATAGTTATACAGAGAATACAGATCTCTGCTGCTTCTACAATAGCAGGGACAGGCCAGTGGCAGCAGTAGGAGCTGGGAAAAATAACCCATCATGTTTCTGCCTGGTTTTGAACCAGGGATCTTTTGCGTGTTAGGCAAACGTATAACCACTACACTACAAAAACTCTGTCATAGGATTCTGCCCCTCCCTTCATAAGAACATAAGAATGGCCATACTGTGTCAGACCAAAGGTCCATCCAGCCCAGTGTCCCATCTGCCAACAGTGGCCAAAGCCAGGTGCTACAGAGGAAGTGAACCTAACAGGTAATGATCAAGTGATCTCTCTCCTGCCATCTATCTTCACCCTCTGACAAACAGAGGCTAGTGATACCATTTCTTACCCATCGTGGCTAATAGCCATTAATGGACTTAACCTCCATTAATTTATCTGAAAAAAGAATGAGGAGTGCTTGTGGCACCTTTTCTGGAAGATCACTAATGGATTGTAGTTTTCTCAGGAAGTCAGTGGTGTCTCGAAGATAGCTAGGAATACTGGTAGTGTAGGGCCTGAGGAGGGAGTCAACATAGCCAGACAATCCTGCTGTCAGGGTGCCAATGCCTGAGATGATGGGCATCCAGGATTTCCAGGTTTATGGATATTGGGTAGAGATAGAAAACCCCTGGTCAGGATTCTAGGAGTGTGTCTGTGCAGATTTGTTCTTGTGCTTTTTCAGGGAGTTTCTTGAGCAGATGGTGCAATTTCTTTTGGTAACCCTCAGTGGGATCAGAGGGTAATGGCTTGTAGAATGTGGTGTTAGAGAGCTGCCTAGCAGCCTCTCGTTCATATTTCGACCTATTCATGATGACGATAGCACCTCCTTTGTCAGCCTTTTTGGTTATGATGTCAGAGTTGTTTCTCAAATAAATTTGTTAGTCTCTAAAGTGCTACAAGTACTCCTCGTTCTTTTTGCTGATACAGACTAACATGGCTACCACTCTGAAACCTATTAATTTATCTAGTTCTCTTTTAAACCCTGCTATAGTCCTAGCCTTCACAACCTCCTCAGGCAAGTTCAACATGTTGACTGTGTGCTGTGTGAAAGAAGAACCTCCTTTTATTTGTTTTAAACTTGTTGCCCATTAATTTCATTTGGTGGCCCCTAGTTCTTATATTATGGGAACAAATAAATAACATTTCCTTATTCACTTTCTCCACACCACTCATTATTTTATATACCTTTATCATATCCCCCTTTAGTCTCCTCTTTTCCAATCTGAAAAGTCCTGGTCTCTTTAATCTCTCCTCATATGGGACCCGTTCCAAACCCCTAATCATTTTAGTTGCCCTCTGAACCTTTTCTAATGCCAGGATATCTTTTTTGAAATGAGGAGACCACACCTGTACGCAGTATTCAAGATGTGGGTGTACCATGGATTTATATAAAGGCAATAAAATATTCTCCATCTTATTCTCTATCCTTTTTTTAATGATTCCTAACATCCTGTTTGCTTTTTTGACTGCCACTGCACATTGTGTGGTCGTCTTCAGAGAACTATTCATGAGGACTCCAAGATCTCTTTCCTGATTTGTTGTAGCTAAATTAGCCCCCATCATATTGTATGTATAGTTGGGGTTATTTTTTCCAGTGTGCATTACTTGACAGTTATCCACATTAAATTTTATTTGCCATTTTGTTGCTCAATCACTTAGTTTTGTGAGATCTCTTTGAAGTTCTTTACAGTCTGCATTGGTCTTAACTATCTTGAGCAGTTTAGTATCGTCTGCAAACTTTGCCACCTCACTGTTTACCTATATCATTTACGAATAAGTTGAATAGGGTTGGTCCTAGGACTGACCATTGGGGAACGGCAAGAGAAGAAAGAAAGCTCAGGTGGGCCAACTCGGTGCATATGTCCAGCCTATTTTTTCTTGTTTGGGAGCCTGAAATGAGGGACTCGTGGCAGGTAAAGGCACTGCTGTGATTCCAGAAAACATCCCACCGCTGCACGCAAAGGGATGAAAGAGCCTGCCAAAACCTGGGATTGAACCAGAGACCTCTAGATCTTCAGTCTAATACTTTCCTGACTGAGCTACTTCAGCACCTGAAGAGCACTTTTTTTGGCCTCCTGCTTCTCTGTCTGGGATGTTTTTGTCAGCCATGGCACACAAAAAGGACATCATTGCGAACGCCCAGGAAGGCAAGATGAATTTTTGCCTGCCTTGGTCAGCTTGACTTGCTTCCTCACCCCATTCCTGCCTTAGATCCTGGGTTAACTGGTGGCTGAAGATGGTCTATTGTCTCAAGCGGTGCCAGAGCCTGACACAGTGCCCCTGGGCAGCCTTTGCTCTGCGCATGCCGGCCACGAACATTTGCAAATACTTTAAAGCTCCTGTCAGTAAGTTCTGGGGACAGTTGCTCACCTTCAGAGGAAGCTCCCTAAAATTGGCCTGTCTCACCCAGTGGTACATTAACCTCTGTTCAGACTGAGCCAAAAGGGGGCCTTCTCTGCTGTGGTCACCGCTGCTGTGAGGGCAGCCACTGTTGCGGATGAAGCCATCCTGCAAGCACCTTCCACCTAGCCACCCACTGAAAATCCTGTAGGATGTAAGGTGGGAGTAGAAGAACACTAGAGGGGCAGGGCTTCCTAATCTTCTCCCCCTTCAGCCACCATCGGCCTTCCCATACCCGGTGCTGCACCCAGTGGGATAAAAAAAATACAGCCAAATCCAAAGAGTCAGTTGCATTCTTTGTGGTTGCTCTGCCATTCCTCTTGTGCCTGACCTGACCTCCAGCTCAGCCACCCGCTGAAAATTGAAAAACGAAAAAGTAGAGCCATAAAAGGCATCAAAGCCCACCAGACCCAACCGCCCTTCTAATACTGCAGAAAAGCCACACTTCTCCTAACTAGGTAGAGACATCCTATTGCCCCACAAGAAGTGGAAGGCTATCATGTTCGGTCTCAGCAGCACTCGTGGAGCAGGGGGATATACATGATTGAGGAAATTCCCTGCAGCCAAAAGATAGGTCTTGAGCATTACAACCTTGTAGGTAATGACAAGGTCCAGTTACGCCACTGGCTGAGCCATTCCTCAGAGGCCAGCAACCGTTTTTCCCAGTTCGCATTCCCCACCTCATCCCCAACCGAATGCTAGAAGGCCCAGATCATCAACCTGCCCACTCTTGCAGCCCTCCTCTTCTGCCCTGACTGATAGGGAGGAATATTAAACCTCCCTCCCTTAGGCCCACCCTTCAGCATTCCTGGGGAATACCAACACCACCCATGTGATTTTGGGCCAGTAGGTCAACCAATAGGGCTGGCTCCTAGGCCAGGCTGCAGCCCAGCTTCAGGACTGAGAGGAAATGCAGCTCGCATCCTATCTACAGGACTCCAGGCATGGCCAGCCTTCTGGATCAAACGTCCTTTCTTGCGCTCAAGTCACAACAGCTAGCAGGCAAAAGACAGGCTACCATGTCATTTGAGAGAGCAAGATGAAGCTTTGGAAATCCCAGGATGGCTAGCTGGCAACCAAAGGACCCCGAGGTCACATTGAGACAAACTTTGATTGCAAGATTCAAAGCCCTGAGTGCCGGCCCTACACCATGGGACCAGCAGGGGAGCCCTTGATCTCTGTTGACTTCTGGCAAGGAGGACTCTGTGGGGACAATTTTATTCTGGCAGGGAGGACCCAGTGGGAACATGCCTCCCTGGCCAGCCCTGCATTTGCTCAAAAAGTCAGCACACAGCGCTTTGAGGCCTTTCTTCCTCCAGACTGCAAGGCCAGTGAACAGGTGAGGAAGTAGAGACCATGTCACCTGGTACAGGAATCCATCTTAAACCTGGGGCTTTTCCCCAGGAGAGACACAAAAGATTCCTGCCTTGTACCAAAGCTATATAAGGGGGTGGAAAAGAACAAAGGTGGCTGCAATCATGAGAGATCGTCTAGCTACCACCTGAGCTGGAACAAGGACTATACCACATGAAAAGATTGGGCCCAGACTAGAAATAAGTCTAGTCCATGAAAGAAGTTTATTGGAACATTTCTGAGGGTGAGATTTTATCGTATTGAGTTTCATACTGTATTAGGCTTAGACTTGCACGTTTTTGTTTTATTTTGCTCTATGGAGAATACAAACTCCATAGAGAAGGAAAAGTTAATGACTTAGAAAAGTCTCTGTGTGTGTGTGTGTGTTAGATGGGTGGGAGGGTGTCTAGAAACCACTCTCCTATAGTTTCTTTTCTCTGATTTCCATTAGAAAATCTGAAGCAGAGAGCAAAAACCATTGTCTTCTCTGATGCTTGAACTCTGAGGTTCTGAGGCTGCCAACTGCGCTAAGAAGGCTTGGAAAAACTTTTGGCTCAGTGCATATAGGACCCTCCTACAGCAGTGACTGGAGCAGGGAAGAAGCCAGGGGTGTTCTGGAAGAAGCAGGGAGATCTGGTGCCCAGAGGCCTGTCCTGGCAGGTTTCTCAGCAGCAAATGAATCAATTCACCCTGCCAGTGAACAATCTACTGGAACTAATGGCAGCATAGGGTGGATGTTTCACAGCTATGCACCCACTTCCACATTTTAGAACTTACTCTCCTTTTCCTGGTATGGCACTTTCCATGTGAATTAGGCAAAGCGAGTTGGGGAAACAACACAGGTAATAGAAACCAGTGTTCCAGGTAAGGCTTGAATACATAACGCCCACAGTATTCCTCTTTGAACTAACCAGTTGCACCACTGCAAGTGCTTTTTAGATGAAGTTGGGAAGTAGGCAGTTATCATTCTCTGTGGTTCACACCTTTGCCTGGTAATTGAAAGGCTGCTGGTTCAAACCTATCTCAAGATGCGGCTTTTCAGAGATGAGACTCCAGTACATTTTACCAGGAAGAAAATCTCCTCCATTCTGGTTTAGCCCCATTTGACTCCTTCAGCCCATCTTCTCTCTCCCCTCTGCCCCCCAGTCTCTTTCCTTCCTCATTGGGGCCATGCAGAGAGGAGACCCCTGTCAGTCCTGTCACAGAGAGTCTGAATCCCATAAAGGGAGGAAGGGAAGGGTCACTCTAAAACATTGATAATGGGGAGGGCAGGGGTGTGTGTGATTAGCGGGAGAAAGGATGGAGAACTAACAGTGGGGCCCAGAGAGATTCCCCCAGATTGGGGAGATCTCCTGCTGCCCACCATCAGCCAGCTGTGGGAAGAACAATTTGGGATTGCTTGGGGAAGCCACCTTTAAAAACACAAGTGTAACATGCTAATTACATTTTAATAAGACCAAAGCTTCCTCAAACCCAGTGTCACAATCACTGGAGTGACTTTATCCTGATATTTTACCGGCCACAGACACAAAGCAAGTCAAATTACAGTTTCCATTAGGCGTCAATGCACACACAAGAATCCAGAGGCTTTTAATTCCTTAGGTTCTGTTGCAATTTCATTTCTGTCCTGTTCCAAGATTTATCATTGTGCACATAACAAAATTCATCTGGTGGGGGTGGGGCCGAGGGGTTTGGAGTGTAGGAGGGGGCTATGGGCTGGGGCAGAGGGTTGGGATGCTGGGGCATGAGGGCTGTGGGTTGGGGGTGCGGGCTCTGAGGTGGGGCCAGGGATGAGGGGCTCAGGGCTGGGGCAGAGGGTTGGGTGCAGGAGATGGAGGCTCCGTCTGGGGGTGTGGACTCTGGGGTGGGTCCGGGGATGAGGAGTTTTGGGTGCAGAAGGGTGCTCCGGTGCTACGGCGCGGAGAGAGAACTCCCCCCAGCTCTCTCTCCCCACTGCAGCACCTGGGCTGTGGGGAGAGGTGCCTTTCCCCGCCGTAGCTCTGGGGCTGGGGCCGTGGGATAGGTGCCCCCCGGCCGCGGCAGGTCTGAGCTGGGACTGGGTTTGGGCTGCCCCCTCCCAGCCACGGCAGGTCCGGGGCCGAGTTGGTTCTGGGGTTACAGGTGGATGGTGTAAGGATTGTTGCTGTACTGCTACCTCTATTGTGGGCAGCAAGCGTCCATCTATAGAAGGGGCCCTATGACCCCTTTCACCAGCGCGAGTCGTTTAAAAATGGCTCACGGGTATCACTGTAGAGGTATGATTATGCCAGTAAGTTTCCCCGTGTAGACAAGCCCTTAGAGATGGCATGCTTCCGATGAGATGTTAAAGCAAGGTCTCTTCTGCCCATCTCTGAAGGCTGGCCAGGGAGAAGTGACCTTTTACATGGAGCTTTTCAAAAGAGATTAGAGGTTAGCCTGGTACTGTGGCAAATGCTCCCTCCCTGCAGGGTCGGTGCAAGCCAGCAGCCCGCAGGAAGCAATAATATTGCTACCAAACTAGAATAGGAGCCCCTGGGCCAGGGCTTCTCCAGCCTCTTCATTATGCAGATGGTGTGAAACTTCCTGGAGTGGATCATCTCCCCTGGCAACCCCCTACTGCTCCCCTGCTGCTTCGCTCCTTCATCTCTTGAGTGCCGTAGACCGCCAAGGGGGCTCAGCTGAGCCCATCTGACCGGCGCTGCTGCGGGGCAGTTCCTTGGCAGGGTGGGACACGTGCTTCTAAAGGCAGCTGAGTCGAGACAAACAAAGGACGTTGACCCTGGTTTAAGCTCCGTGACAGCGATGTGGAGAAGGTCTGTTGCTACCATAGTGCTCCTGGGTGCCATGCCCTGTCTCTGACCTGCGGCAAGTGTCTCTTTGTGCCTGGGTCTCGCTTTGTAAAAGAGATGTGATGTGTCACCTCAGCAAACAGGCGGGGCAGGGGCATTCACTAGTATAATTAGTGACACTTGCTGTGGATGGGTCTGTCTCCCTGTGAGTGCATTGATCAGAGAGGACCTTAAGCATAAGGGCAGCTTGGGGGCCCTGCACATGCTTACAACTTATGGGCCAGCTCGGTTCCCTTCCTTGGCAATGGGACCAGAGTCAGGGGCAAACTGAGGCCTAATCTCCTGCTCCAGCAATGGGGCTGCTGTTTGCAGCTGGAACCTCTCGGCCAAATGCAAAATCCAGATCCAGGGTTTGCCTGCCACTGTTTCTAACAGGACTGACCTGTCGCTGCTTATTAGGGGCTTGTCCCTTGGGAGAAGGACAGATTCCCATTGATGCTGGTGGATGCACGTTGGACGCATGGTGCAGATGGTGCTGAGCTCTGGGGCAGGGGAAGCAGAGGGAACAAGTCATCAGGAGCCCTGGCTGCATGACATCCTCCCCTTTCTCTACTGTCTGCGTCCCACCTCTGCCTGGGCTCGGCAGTTCCTTCCTTTGTCCGGTCACTGATCGAATGCAGGCGCTGAGCCCCCTCTGTCAGTCGTTCCTCGGCTCTTGTGACCCCTGAGTGCTGGGACATGGGGTACCAGTGATGCGAGGGAAGGAGAGAGGGCGTTGCCATGTGCTGACTAATAACGACACCACGATGTTCTGCTACACCAGGGGTGGGCAAACTTTTTGGCCCGAGGGCCACATCGGGGTTACAAAATGATATGGAGGGCTGGGTAGGGAAGGCTGTGCCTCCCCAAACAGCCTGGCCACCGCCCCCTATCCACCCCCTCCCACTTCCCACCCCCTGACTGCCCCCCTCAGAACTCTCCACCCATCCAACCCCCCCGATCCTTGTCCCCTGACCGCCCCCTCCCGGGACTCCCGCCCCCTATCCAACCCCCCTGCTTCCAGTCCCCTGACTGCCCCGCCCCCTATCCACACTCCCGCCCCCTGACAGGCCCCCTGGGACCCCACACCTATCCAACCCCCCGTTCCCCGTCCCCTGACCCCTATCCCCACCCCCTGAGACTCCCACACTTATCCAACCCCCCCAACACACACATGTTCCCCATCCCCTGACCGCCCCCCAGAACCTCTGCCCCATCCAACCGCCCCCTGCTCCCTGTCCCCTGACTTCCCCTCGGGATCCCCCGCCCCTTATCCAACCCCTGGCCCTGGCCTCCTTACCATGCTGCTCAGAGCAGCATGTCTGGACGCCACGGCGGTGTGGCTGTGGGGGTGGGGGGTCAATGGGGAAGGGACTGGGGGTAGCCTCCCTGGCCAGGAGCTCAAGGGCCGGGCAGGATGGTCCCGCGGGGTGTAGTTTGCCCACCTCTGTGCTACAGCCTTGGTGAGGGGCGGAACAATGGGCAGCTGCCATCGTTTGTCTGGGAAGGAACAAAGGGCTGCAGCATCCGCGTGAGTGGGTGAAACTCCTCGGGTGGTTAAAGGAGGCCTTAACCGCTGGCGCCCCCCCCACCCCCGGGTGTAATCTGCCAAAGCCATCTCCTTGCAATGCAGCAGTAGAGCAATTGTGAGCCTCTGCAGTAGAGCAGGAGTTAGACCTGCTTACACCACACTTCAATTTGGCCCGACCACTGAAGGAGCTCTAAGCGCTTCCAAAACACTAGTGAATTAAGCCTCACCGTGCCCCTACGTGGCAGGGGAGTATTGTTATCCCTGGGTCTCAGACGGGGAAACTGAGTCAGAGTGCGGCTACAGGACTTGCTTTGGGACATTCTGTGGTAGCGTGGGGAATAGAAGCCAGATCTCCTGAGCCCTAGTGCTGCGCTTGAGCCGCAAGGCCATCCTGTGCAGATCAGCTGACCGGCACAGACCTTGTGTGGTGGAGGGGAATCTCGGCCAGAGCAGCAGTGACCGTCGTGGGTCTGTGCGACCTGTGCAGCTGCACAAGGGCCTGTGCTGCTCGGGCCCCCGTTGCTCTCACGCAACTGCCTGGCCAGCCAGAACACTGTGCCCCAGGGCTGGAATCAAAACCTGCAGCACTGAGGGCAGGTCTACACTTCAAACGCTGCGTCGGCACAGCTGCGCCGCTGTAGCGCTTACGTGAAGACGCTCCTACACCGACAGGAGAGTTTCTCCCAGTGGCGTAGTTAATCCACCTCCCTGAGAGGCGGCGGCTATGTTGGCGGGAGAAGCTCTCCCATCGATATCGCGCTGTCTACACGAGGAGCTAGGTCAGTAGAAGTGCGTCACTCAGGGGGGTGGATTTTTCACATCCCTGAGCGATGTAGTGATACCGATACAGGTCTGTAGAGTAGATGTGGCCTGAGTCTGGGTCCTTCTCTTGGCCTGGCCCTGTCGGGACGTTGCTGAGAATCAGGATGATGAAGGCCTAACAGTGTCATGGTGGGTTCTGGGTCCCAGGAGCTGTGGGGGTGGCAGCCGTGATGGGGAATCTCGCCGTAATGAGGAATCTTGCTCCATTCCTGTTCTCCGGTCTCTCAGACAGCGGTTGTTGGCAGCCAGTTTCATCCTCTTGACTCTCCGCCCCCCATTCCTCCCAAAAGTGTTGGGTTTTTTTGAGGACCCCAGAAGGATGCAATGGGTAAACAGCCCTTCCCCTCATGAATTTGTTCACCAATTAGACCTAATTTCTGACACACCAATTTTGGTCCATTGATTTTCGGTCCAACCCTTCTCTTGGTTACAGGGCATGGCGTTAACACAGTCCCTGAGCTATATCAACAGTCCTTTTTGTTTGGACTCCTTTCCTCTCTGTGGCTTCCCTTTGCACCTTTCCCCATCAACATTTATTACCGTAGGTGTGGTGCTGTTGTAGGAACGTTCACTCCTTACAGCTGAGCTCACAGCTAGGCCCAATTAGTACCACGGGCTTGATCCCGGGAGCATCCTCCATGCTCCACAAGTCCTTGGGACTCGAGGGTGTTCAGCCTCACTCAGCAGTTGGAAGGAGGCTCAACCCCTGGCAATTAGCTGTGATTAACTCCCCAGCTCGAGCTTTGAGTGCCCAACGCTGCCCCACTCTGCAGTGTTTCTGGGGGGCAGTTTAATTAGAGGGGCGCACGCTTTGGTGCTGCTGTGGGATGAGTGTATTGCACACGCCAGGCGCTCCTGGCATCTCTCCATTCCCCTCCCCCAAGGCCCCTGTGTTCACACTTCCACCCCCCTTATTTCAGGGTTTCCCTTCACCTCCACTCACGCCAGGGGCTCACCTTTCCCCAGAGTCACTGTTCGGTTCGTTTGACTTTTACATCCTTTCCCGACATGCTGGGAAGGAGAGACCAGCTCCGGGCTGGGGAGCAGCTAGAACCGGAGCAGACTCACAGCGTGGCCCCTAAGCAAGCCGAAAGCTTTTCTGAAATCTCCGGAGGTTTGATCAGGTGGTTGGTTTGTTGCATTACAACAGTGCCTCGCGTGACAGTGTCCCGGGCAGGTTGTCTGCTGGGATTGAAGCTCTGAATCGAAGAGCGTCAGTCTCCACTGCTTGAGTGAAATGAACAGATCCGTTAGCAAAATGGCACCATCTGAAATCTCTGGGGCTGAGCCACTAGATAGGGGCAGAGAGCCACACATGGCATAGGTTAAATTGGGGCCCCGTGTAAGATCATGGCCCCGTTGTGCTCGGCGCTGTACAGACGCAGAACCAAGAAGGTGGTACCTGCCCCAGAGAGCTCTCCCACTTTAATGTTTAGTTTAACTAAATGATGGTGCCTGATTGACAGCCCTGGAGACTCATCCTTTGTCTGTCCACAGGACAGGCCTTGTGAAGGCAGCAACGGGACCAGCTCCTCCGCCCCACCTCACCAATGGGCTACCCACACTGCAGGCCTACTCGGTCTCTGGCCTCTCTGAGGGTGACTGCCCC
>NC_048322.1:1964639-2006866 GCF_013100865.1 Trachemys scripta elegans | reverse complement strand
AACAGGAGTACTTGTGGCACCTTAGAGACTAACAAATTTATTAGAGCATAAGCTTTCGTGGACTACAGCCCACTTCTTCGGATGCATAAGTGGGCTGTAGTCCACGAAAGCTTATGCTCTAATAAATTTGTTAGTCTCTAAGGTGCCACAAGTACTCCTGTTTGACTTTTGGTTGCTGGACTTAAGAACCTGAGGGAAAAGGTCATTGCCTAGCTTATTTGGAAGTGGGTCTTTTCCTCGTTGTTTATGTTTATGTGTTGGGGCTGCGGACATGACTTCTACTACCCCTTGCTTTACATTGTAATGTAGACACACTGTGAGAGTGCATCTATACTATGATAAAAGTCCTGTGGCCCAGCTGGCCTGGATCTTCTGACTTGGGCTCTTGGGGCTCAGGTTGTGGGGCTAAAAACTGCAGTGTAGACATTTGGGTTTAGTCTGGAGCCCAGGCTCAGAGACCCTTACCCCTCATGGACTCTCAGAGGCTGGGCTCAAGAGTGTCTACACTGTAATTTTAAAACCCTGTAGCACAAGCCCCACAAGCCTGAATCAACTGACCCAGGGTTTGAGAATAGTGACTTGGGTGTGTTTATGACAGCCTAACATTATGTCTACACTATGTCCACACTGCAATGAAATACCCAGGGCTGCCCCATGCCAGCTCAGGCTTCCGGGGCTTGGGCTGTGGGGTGGTAAATTTGCAGTGTAGACATCTCGGCTCAGGCTCAGTACCAGGCTCTGGGGCCCCACAAGGTTGGGAGCGAGTTTAATAAGCAAAAAAGGTAAAATGGCAGTGGAGTATTACCCTGGACTCAGTGGCAGTTCTCAATTGATGTCTCTGCTTTGGGGCAGGGACAATAACATGTCCTGATGCATTTGTTATTTCAAAGGGTGGTTTAGGATTTTTATTCTCACACACAGTGTACAAAGCAGGACTCAACCCAGGGTGTAAACTAAATGAACTGCCCACAGATTCTGGCAGCCACAATGAGCCATTTGGAGTGAGAGCTCAGACCTGCCCCTGTCCCAGAGGGAGGGGGTCATCCGCAAGGGTCTTGGAACACTGACCTATCAGCTCTTAACTCCCAAACTTTCAGTAACTCTATTATCAGTGCCCGTGAGTGTAATTTAAACCATAAGAACAACCATCCTGGGCTAGACCAAAGGGCCATCTAGCTCCGTATTTTGTTCTCTGACAGTAATCAATAGCAGGTGCCCCCAAAGCCAAACAACAAGGCACCAGTGGGAGTTGAACCCATGATCTCCTGTTTAACTACACTGGTCCTTTAGCCAGCTAAGCTATGGTGCCTACTAGTAGTTAAAGCATGGTGTCTGCCCACACCTGACTTCTTGCCAGACCCCACCCGGGCCTGACAAGCTTTGCTTATGTGTTTGGATTCTGCAAAGCGGAGGAGCAGGTGAAGTTTTCCTTGCAAGCTGTGTGTGTGTGAATCTTTGGCCAGGGCTGCACTACAAAGATATTTCAGCAGAATTATATTGCTCAGGTGTGTGAAAAACACACTATACTCCCTCGGTCGGCAGCTATTGGCGGGTGTACACACTGCAATGCCAGGTCTGGAGACAAAACTACCCTGTTTTGGTGACAAAATAAAACCACCTTGATGAGAGGACGAGAGCTTTTTACAGCAGACTTAAATCGACAACGTGTGAGTGTAAACGCTGCTCGTCATTATATCACCATAACTGGCCTCCACCAGTATCCCACATGCCCGCCGTGAACTCGCCTGCCCTGCATTCCTGCTACAGAGGCTGGGCCCCTCCCCTTTCATAGCTCTGGGAAGTTTTGACAGCTGAACCTGCTGCTTTGCTCCATCAGCAAGGAGCAAATCACTGCCGTGGAATGCTGCTCTCTCCCGCACTACCAACACGGAGCAGGTGGCGGGAGCTTCCTCATGGTGGGGGGGCATCGGTGTCCGAACTGTGGTGCCCCCATGATGCTCCTTCCCCAGGACCCCTCACTCACTCCACCCCTTCTCCCTGAGACCCCACCCTCCCACCAACAGAACACCTCTCCCCCCCTTACAGCAGGTAAAAACTGGTGGGGCCATGGCCCTCTAAACCCCCTTGTTCTGACACTCCTGACACAGAGCTAGGCAGGCAGCAGTGTGTGTATGTATATGTATATGTGAGAGAGAAAGACTGCTGTACTGTGCTGAGCTAGTGAGGAAAGTGGGGGCTGATGTTGGGGCTGTCCCCCTCCCCCTGACTCAGGACTAGTTGCTTCCCGCAGCTGTCTGAACTTAGAGACAGTGTGCCCACACACTCACTCTTCCGCAACACACACACTCCCCCAACACACACACTGTCTCTGCCCCCAAACACACTTTCTCTGTCACACACTCTCTGCCCGCCACACACACTGCAGTTGAAAAGCAGCTGGCACTCTAGTAGGATGTCCAAGGCACAATGGGATAGCGAAACCTGCAAACGGTTCCCAAAGCACCCTGCAGCAAGTTGCACAGTGGGATAGCTACCCACAGTGCACTGCTGTCTGTGACAGTCCAAGAGCTGCTAGCGTGGATGTGCTCTGGTGACACAAGCAGCCTAGTGTAGACACGCAACACCAGTTTAATTAAAATGCTTTAACAAAAGCAGCATAACTCTGTATTGTAGATATGGCCTGAGAGTGAGACAAGACCCAGCTCCTATTGGCACCAAAGGTGCTCAGGCACTGAAACTAAAGAACCACAACTTCCTCCATAGCTGGCAGGATTCAAACTTGCCTAGGGAGACCCCAATGGAGCTAGTCCAGCACCTTAACCACTCAGCCACAGCTACTTGCTTTATACAGCTTTCTAACCACACTCTAGTTCTGTTCTCACTGAGTGATTATTTCCAATTATTTCCTCAGACCAGCTTCCACAGCACACTCACTGCTTTGCCATTGTGTAAGTGTGTCTGTGGCTGAACAGCAAGAATTCCTGCTCATTTACCTACCGGCTGGAGAATGATGAGAGTGTATTTGTGGTTAATCATGTTGCTGTAGATTGTTGTCCATTTCCTGCCTTGATAATTCAGACAGTCCCTTTCCCATCATATCCCCAGTGCATCAGTGATTGCAATAGCAGGGGGCAGGTTTTCTCTGGGGCACAGAGCTTTGCCAGGGGGTTGGTGGCTCCTTTCTTTCCTCACCTTGGAATAAACTCAGCTTTTTATTCCACCCTTGATGTTTCATGGAATAACAATGGCAGCATGAAGAAAGAGGTAGGCAGGGCAGGTGCCTCGGGGGAGGGGCAGAGAAGTGAGAGCAGTGGGCAGGGCGGGTCTCAGGGGAGGGACAGAGAGATACAAGTGTTGGGCAGGGCCGGTCTCAGGGGAGGGGGCAGAGAGATGGGGGCAGTGGGTATGGAGGGTCTCAGGGGAGGAGAGGAGTGAGCCAAAGGCAGACCAGCAAGCCTAAGCAAAAGAGGCAGAGCGGAGGTGGGAAGCGGCCAAACGGGAGTGAGGGTGGAGCACAGGTGGGGCCTCAGAGTGAGGAGAATGAGTAATGTGGGGGTGGAGTGGGGAAGCAGTCCCAGGATTTGGGCACCGATGCCCCCCTACTTCTAGGGACCTTCCAGTGCTTGCGCCCAGCCTCTCCTAATGCAAGAGTCACAGGCCACCTATTCTCTGGATCTTCGCTAACCAAGCATCTCCCCAAGCTATGTTGATGGGAGAAGCCCTCCTGTGGACACAGTGCTATCTACACCGGGGTTAGGTTGATCTAACTGAATTGCAATTGTAAATTTTTTTACACCCTTAAGTAATGTCGTTACACTGAACTAATTTTGTAGTGTAGACCTGTAGAATCACACATACACCTTGGGAGGAAAACTTCACCTGTTCCCGTGCTTTACAGAATCCAAATACAAGCAACACTTGTCAAGCTCCCGTGGGGGTTGGCAGGGAGTCAGGTGTGGACAGACGCCATCAATTAATCACAGGCAGACACCATGGTTTTGTGGGATAAAACACCTGTTTTGTAACCAGGAGGTCCTGAGTTCAACTCCCTGTGGTGCCTGGTTGTGTGTCTTTTGGGGCACCTGATATTGGCTACTGTCAGAAGACAAAATAGAGAGTGAGATTGACCTTTGGTCTAGACTAGTATGGCTGTTCTTATGATTTAAATTACCCTTACAGGTCCTGATAATAGAGTTACTGAAAGTTTGGGAGTTAAGACCTTATAGGTCAGTGTTCCAGTCCTCTCAAAATTGACCCCTCCCTCTGGGACAGGGGCGGGTTGGAGCTCTCATACCAAATGCCTGATTGTGGCTGCCAGAATCTGTGACCAGTAGAGAAATACCATTGAGTCCAGGGTAATACTGTGGTTTTACCATTTCCACTTGCTAAACTCCCTCCCAACCTGCTGGGCTCCTAGAGCAGGGTACTGAGCCTGAGCTGAGACACGTACACTGCAACTTTACCGACCAAGCCGCATGACCCTGATTAATCTATCACAGGCCAGCCGTGGGTATTTCAGTGCACTGTAGATGTATCCTAATATTATGTCTACACAGTGATTAAAACACACAGGGCACCTGTTGCAACGCCCGAGTCAGCTGACTCAGGCTTATGGCGTTTGGGCTGCAAGACTATAAAATTATGGTGCAGACATGTGGTCTTAAGCCCAACCTCTGAGACCCCACGAGGGGTGAGGGTTTCTTAACCCAGGCTTCAGCACGAACACAAATATCTGCACCACAGTTTTCAGCCTCACAGCTTTAGTTCCATGAGCCCAAGTCACATGACCCAGGCCAGCCATGCTGCAATCTTTATCTCTAAGGGTATGTCTCCATTGCATTGTAAGCCCAGGTGTGGCTTGATGTGCTCAAACCAACACCTTGGACGCCCCATACTCACGACTGTCATATAATGATGATATGGTTTGTACAAAGTCTGCCTTGTGAGGTATCATTTCGGAAGTCTTGAGCAGTTGAATATTAAGATCTTCTTGCATTCTGTGTGCTAGCATTGTTTGGGAAGTTATGAAGTTTGCTTTGTGTGTGTGTTATTGAAATATGTTATGAGGTTGGGAAATGCCCACCACCAGCCTTTCAGGTGCAACAATGGGAGGAGCCAGACTCACGGCTGGCCCATTAAAGGTATCCACACTCCCAAAGACTATCCCAGGACCCGTGTACAATGCAGACTTCGCTGAGATAGCACGGAGACAATGGACACTGCTTGACTCACATAGCAAAGGAGCTTCCTAGCAAGTTGGAAGAAACTATGAAAGAGGGGAAGAGACATCATGACTTGGCCACTCTCCCCCACAACTCAATACCTGGAAACACACCTGGAGGACAAAGACTGAACTGAAATAATTCACAGTTCAGAAGAGACTAATAATAATGAATTCGAATGAAACTCCCCAAGCAGACTAGTATTGGTTTTTCAGCAGAAAATTTTCAATTTGGGGGATTTTGTTTTCCCAGTCAGACCTTGCCAAGGGAAGCAGAAAGAAAATATTTGAGTTTCTCTTTCAGAACACCTTGGCCTAGACACTCTAGCTGTGGGTCACTGTTGTGGCCTTGCTGAGGTAGGGGGCATTTTAATACTTTGGGGATGTCCCAGGGTGTTTGGGGGAGATTGTGAGTATGTTACCTTTTGAGATAAAAACCAAGAAATACAGAACTCTTTGAAAAATCTGGGATTTAGACATACTTTATTTAAAGCAAGGGAGGTCTGAGATCCTAAGAGGGTTTTTGTTTGCAGGAAGCAACATGGTTTGGTCTTTCATTGTACCAAGAGGGGAGATGGTTGTTTGTAAAGGAGAGGAGAAGACTAAATGTGCACGATGAGGATAGGATTCAAACCCATGCATGCAAAGCAGAATGGATTAGCAGTCCATCACCTTAACCACTCGGCCACCACATCTGACCTATCAAAGAAGGGACAGGAGGAGAAATCTAAGGCCAGGAGAGGTAGGGACAATAAGGAGTTTTTAAATACTAAGTGTAAGCAGGGTCTGAATGAGTTCCCTCTCACATCTAGTGATGAGCTGCGGGAAAGACTTAAGGAACATACTGTGTTTGCATAGACACGCCTACTCTGCCTAGGTATGCAGCAAGTATCCTTTGTATAAAACAAAACAGGTGATTCTGTTTACCTGCAGTCAGCAAAAAAATGATAAAAAAAGGGGGGGGGCATTTTTAAGCAATAATCTGTCCCCACCAAGGGGCTGGGAAATGTTTATTTTGTTTTCTGACACTTTATGGGCAAGCCAGTGGAAGAACAACCCATAAAACCATGGGTCTCCCGTCGCAACAATAAATTGTGCTCTGTGTTTGTGTTGTTTGTCTTGTTATTACCGTTAATTTGGTGGATATTGTAAATTCTTCAGATCTTTTTAATTGTATATCTCATGCTGGCCATTTTGGGACCAAGGGAAAATGTACCCTAATTAAACTTCTTCCACACCGTACTCCGCCACCTCCGTCCAAATGGTCTGTGACACACCATCCCCATGGTGGTCTACCCCCATCCAGAGACTTGTGGGTCTCAATGCAACTGGTTTACAAATGACCATCACTCTGTTCCCCACTGACTGGTATCTCAATACAGCATTTGCTAACTGTTCTCAGTTTACCAAAGTAAGTGAAAGAATGTTGCTATGAGTTATTTCACACTCATTTACATTGGATGGATGGGAATTAAACAAGAACATCTGAAAATGGCGAGTCTCACAAACTACCTCTGGGAAGGTTGAAACTTGTTTCAGGAAGTTGACGCAGTAGCTCAAATTAAATGCTTGGAACATGACCTGGGGCTACTGGATGCGGGGTAGAGGGGACGCGGTTATTACAGGGATTTGTGCTTAGCTCAACTGACCATTTGTTGGGAAACAACAAATCTAATCCTCAAGAATATTACAGAATCCCTTATGAGTAAATTGGTGAACAGGGTAAAGACTATTTTGTGGGGCGAAGCATGTAGCCAGGTTCAACAAGCCCTCACAAATCATCTTGTAAATCTCTTGCAAAATGCCCACCAGGGTTTATGGCCAACTGAGTTGAAGGGGACAAATGGAGCAAATCAATTAAAGGTGTATTGGCCCTTTATAACTACCTGGGAGACAATTTTGAAGGAATGCACACTGAGCCGGTGTACCTTTACTGTTAGAGGCTGAAGGAAAATGGACCTCAGCCACCCATTTACAGACAAGGTTGGGGGGTGGGTGCAAATAGAAATGGTCCCAAGAACCCGTATGGCAAGCAGTAATAACAAATAATGGCACACTGTTTCTCATGAGATCCAAGGTATACTACCCATACACGGGTCTTGCGTGGGTGGGACAGGGAAATACCTGGAAGGGATGGTGCCAGAAACTGCCGCCCCTGCAGTGTTTAGAACCTGTACCCCTCTCAGCATTGGGTGGAACAGGGAAATAAAATTTGTTGGGAGGAATCAGCCGTGCTTAATGGCCAGGTTTTGGAGGGTGAAAAGTGTGTGGAGTGCATGGAATTTGGACCAGGAAACTTTTCCTTGCAGCTGGGAAACGCCAGTTACCAGATTCAGATATCAGCTATGCATCAGCTTAATGTAACTGGACACCCAACGATACCTACTAACTGGATTATGGAACCCACCTAAATGAACTGTGACCATATGATACAGCTACTCCAGGAGGTCCAGGTGGAGCATCGCTGAACACTGATTTTGGAAGCCAAGGGCCTTTGAAGAATGAATGCCTTCCAACTGGCTACTAAACTGATTGTGCCTGGACTAATGTTGCCTGTGCCCTTCAAACAGCCCTAACGAACACTCATTCACTTCTTGGTCATCTTACTCATGTTGTAGGAATGTTATTCCTATTAATTGTAATATTGATCATATTCATGGGGTGTTGAAATTATGTACTGCCTTAGTCTCTCCTCAAAAGCCATATTTGTAAATTAAGTGGCTTACCCCATTATGAGCTGCCTTCTCTCTCTCCTCGTAGCATGGGCAGTAGACCAAGGTTGGTGCCACTAGACATAGCTACCAGGTAACTCGGGAGAGTGGAAGGCCAAAATTGCCGATTAAGCTCTTCTGCTCTGGGCCTACCTGAACCACAGTGACTCCATCTTGAGCACTTTCACCTACTTCTGTGCTAACTACTTACATGTTGCAAGGCCAAAAGATAAGCAGACGAATGGGAACTTTTCTAATTGTAACTGCTACAGAAGGGGGGGGTGGGAGGGGTAAGAGGGAGTCACAGAACAAAGGCTTACACAGAAACAGCTTGGAATATAAAAGGGAAAATTTTATTTGTATGTGCTGCACTTGATATGAGACATGGTGGTCTCCTAGTGCCATTTCAGAGCTCTTGGCTTGCTTTCTCCTCTCGGTGTCTTTATTGGTGCCAAGCACACCGGGCGATGAACCCTGTTTGCCATCTCGGGGCCCAGTTCTGGGCAGGCAACAGTTTTGGCGCCCAACGTGGGACTCGAGGCTGAAATTTAGCCTTGCCCGGATCCCTCCTAGCGGCGACGGATTATAGCGACGACTGACGCCCAGCGCGCACCAGTGACTTCATCGGCGGCCTCGGTGGAGACGTGGTTTGCTTGACCCCGGAGGGCACAACGGTGCAACGCACACAGACAGTGAAGAAGCAGCTGCGGGCGACGGTGGGGAACCAGACCCTTGGCTAAGGTAGGAACAGTCCAGTGGGGACTTATCTGTTGTGACCTGGGGATGCCCAGTGTCTACCTGTTGTGACCTGGTGACGCCCAGAGTCTCCCTATGGGGCAGGAACAGAGTACAGCCGGCAGGGTACAGTGTACACCCTTAGAATGCATTCTGGGGAACTGGGAAGTATCTGGATCTGACTAGTTGATTAAAAGTAAATTGAAAAGGTCCTGTACAGTTGATTGGCCTCAGTATCAACTAGAGTGCCAAGAAAGGTGGCCACCGGAAGGATCACTCAATTACAACACAATCCTTCCGTTGCTTTTGTTTTGTCAGAGAGCAGGTAAATGGAATTAACATCTCATGCGTATGGTGTTAAGAAATAGGACTGATATTTTATACAAGTGCCATTTGACTCCGACAGGCTCGGTAGTGATGGCTGCTAAACCCCAGAACCCTCCCACTGTTGTAATGGCAGAATCGGTGACCCCTTCGGCTCCTCCACCCCCACAGGCTCCAGAGAGTACCCCCCCCGGTGGGATTGTATTCGTTGATTATTGAGAGTGTGGTAGCCCGTCCAGGAACCCAGTATCGTGCAGCCCAGATTGTGCCTGTGTAGTCTCATGTGCCTTTTAACCCTTTACATCTAGCTGCTTTTAAGGCAGAGGCAGGGGAGTTCTCGACGAAGCCAAGCAGGTTTATTTCAGTCTTTGAAGGGTGTCTAGCTAGCCAGAAGCCTGACTGGGATGACTGCAATACACTTATGAGAACTTTGTTGTCTGAAGTGGAGCGGAATCAGGTTATAGCTAAGGCTAGGGAGGAGGCAGAGAAGAGGTGTAAGTTAGGCACGGAGAAGGCATTTAAAGTTTGAAGGGAAAGCTACTGGATACCAGAGGTTGTACAGAGTGAAATCCTCAGAAGTCAGTGTGCTCGTCCTGGTTTGTTGCTTCAAAGCTCTGTACAGAAGTTATGTTACTGAAAGGATGTATAATGGCAATGTGTATGTGTTAATGATTGGGGAAAAGGTGTATGAGTGAAGAGTGGAAGGTTCTTTTGGAAGTTAGAAGAAGCCGAGAAAGAGAGAAGGCAAAAGAGCACAGAATGAGTTAACTGAGAGGAAAATACAGCTAGCAGGCTCAGTCCAAGGACATTCTTCACAGCCAAGACTTGGCTGACAACCAAGAGAAAGGGGGGCCTGAAAGTGCCCAAGCAACTATGAGATCTGCAAAATACTGCAAAGCATAATGAGGACAACAAAAGGGTTAAAAAGCAGCTTTGATGGATAGTATTGGCCCAGGGATTTAAAATTCCCCCACTCTGTTCGGACAGGCTCTGGCCAGAGATTTGGAGGAGTGGGATAACGAGGACAAAGCCCTCCTTCTGCAATAGGTAGATGATTTGCTAATTGCTGCAGTGGGTCTAATCCCTTGTCTTAAAGCTACTGTGAATCTCCTGAACTTTATCGGACTCTGACGATACAGGGTAGTGGACTGTGGGCTAAACCTCTGTATGAATGTGTTAAGGGAGCCGATCATGACCCCTTTCACTGGTCCCCAGAAGCGGACAGGGCATTTCAGTTACTCGGTGCCTGGAACCGTCCTGTGGCATATTTTTCTAAGCAACTGGATCAAGTTGCAAAGGGGTGGCCAGCCTGTTTGAGGGCGGTCGCAGCTACTGCCCTAGTGCTTGGGGAAGCTGAAAAACTGACACTGGGAGGAACTGTGCAAGCGTATATTCCCCATATGATCCGAGCCTTGCTGGACACTAAAGGTGGTCTTTGGCTTACAGAGGCTCGGGTTGCTCAGTACCAGGCAAAGCTGTTAGAGAATCCTGAAGTTACCCTGATAACCTGTCCCTCCCTTATTCCAGCTACCCTGCTACCAGAGACAGAAAAGCAGGAACATAACTGTCTGGAAATCATAGATGTACACTAGTCTAGCCGCCCAGATTTGAAGGCTCAACCACTCCCAAATGCTGACTTGGAATGGTATACGGATGGCAGTAGTACTGGGCAAAGGAGGGCTGGTTATGCGGTTGTGACACTTCATGATACCGTGGAAGCTGGAAGTTTACTTGCCGGGACATCTGCCCAGCTTGCTGAACTAGTGGCCCTGACTCGTGCACTCGAGCTGGCAAAAGGCAAACGGGTTAATATCTTTACTGATTCAGAGTATGCTTTTGGGGTATTGCATGCTGATGCTGGTTTGTGGAAGCAAAGGGCAATGCTAACAGCCCAAGGTTCTCCGGTTAAGCATTGGTCTCAAATTCTCCAGCTCTTAGAAGTGGTACAACTCCCCTCAACAGTAGCAAGGGCAATGCCAGAGCAGACAGAGAAGCCAAGCGCGCTGCTACCCTGAAATAACCAACAGAGAAGAATGCCCAAATGCATGCCCTCATCCCATCAGTGGGTGAGCTTGCAGCTCCTCAGTACTCCCATGATGACAGAAACCTGGCTGACAGTCTCAGTCTCCAGGAAAAAGAGGGATGGTTTTATTCCACAGAGGGAAAAATCCTCCTGCCCAAGGGCAGACTGGTGTGGCAGAAACTGCATCAAACCACACACGCAGGCAGAGAGGCTCTTACCCAGTTTATGAATAAATATTTTCTAACCTCTAGACTTAAACCCCTAGCATCACAGGTACAGGCTGAATGTTTAATCTGCCAAAAGAACAACTCTCGACCAGGAGTAGCAGTGTTACCAGCCACTCTGGAACCTACCCCAGGCCCAGGATTGGTGTGGCAAATAGACTTTACTGAGTTTCCCAGGACCCAAGGGTACAGGTATCTCCTCGTCTTGGTGGATCGATTCAGTGGATGGCCTGAGGCCTTCCCATGTCGGAACAACACTGCCAAGACAGTGGCTCTTAAGTTTGTCAAGGAGATCATTCCTCGCTTCAGCCTCCCCCAGTGGATGGGAATCTGATAATGGAACACATCTCAAGTTGTTCAAAAGATATCAAGTGCTCCCCTGGAAGCTCCACACACCATGGCGACCACAAGCCAGTGGAGTAGTGGAACGCACAAATCAGACACTCAAGCGACACGTCTCAAAGTTCTGTCAGGAGGCCTCTCTTAGGTGGCCTGATGCTTTGCCCCTTGTTACTCTGCATTCGTGCTCTCCCCAAGGGGAGGTTAGTCCCTTCGAGATTATGTTTGGAAGGGCATGGCCTCTGAATGGTACCGCGGTTCTGGCAGGGGAGTGGGAGATGGGGTGTGGTTTCTTGTCTCAGTACATGTGCTCTCTGTCTGCTGTTCTTTCTTCTCTTCACAGATACCCCAAAGATTTACAGCCTCGTCTGCTGGACACCCCGGTCCACTCCCTGCAGCCTGATGATTCCGTTCTCGTGCAGACCTGGAAGGACGAGCCTCTCCAAGAGAAGTGGAAGGGACCCCACATCATCCTGCTTGTTTCCCATACAGCGGCAAAAGTCGAAGGACACAAGAACTGGTTTCATCACTCTTGACTGAAAGCAGTACCCGCTCCTGAACAGTGGACTGTCCAGCCTGCGGAAAAGACTGCCAGTGATGATTTGGGATTTAATCTGTTATTCGAAAGACAGTAAGGGTCACTGGGAATGCCTGTTGATCTCTCTGAACAGCCACAGCACACTCCCCGCGAGAACCCTGAGCATTGGTTTTATCTATA
This sequence comes from Trachemys scripta elegans, assembly GCF_013100865.1. Taxonomy (NCBI): domain Eukaryota; kingdom Metazoa; phylum Chordata; order Testudines; family Emydidae; genus Trachemys; species Trachemys scripta. The sequence goes on along the minus strand of NC_048322.1, from coordinate 1,994,610 downwards.
CTTGGTTTTCAGGCATTAGTAAGTGTAGATTTTATCCGAAGAAGTGGGCTGTAGTCCACGAAAGCTTATGCTCTAATAAATTTGTTAGTCTCTACGGTGCCACAAGTACTCCTGTTCTTTTTGCGAATACTGACTAACACGGCTGCTACTCTGAAACCTGTCGATTTTATATTGGTCCTGGTATAAGTCGCACTGTTCCTTTACTAAATGCCACCAGTTGGCAAACCGGCGCTGCATTCTTTGCCCTTTCCCCAAAGGCCACCCTACGGGACCTACTAGGTAACAATGGAAAGCATTCTGGTGAAGCATTCTGGCTATGTGGTAATAGTGCCTACAAATGGCTCCCTCATGGTTGGCATGGTAGCTGTTACAAAGGCTAACTCGCTCCTCCCCTCTGTGTTCTTACCAAGGCTCAGGTCGCCCTAGGTAGTATCAGTCCCTGAGAGCTACCATTGAACCTATTGGTGAAGGAGACAGGTTTGGGATGATATCCCTCCCTTCCTATGGGGTGCGATGGTTAACCCAACTTTACAGAGGACTGTCTAAATTTCTCACTCAGTTTGCCTATGATACCCTGGCCATAGAGAAACGCATAAGTTCTGAGCGGTACCAGCTTCGACTGCTGGCTTTTCAGAACCGCCAGGCCCTAGATTATGTGTTAGGTTCACGGGGTAGTGTATGTGCCCTTATTAAAGAAGAACGTTGTACTTATGTCTCAGAGTTTTCACAGCATATTAACAAGCACATCTTGTCAGCCGAACAGGCCTTGAATCAGTGGAAGGCCCAGGAAGGGGAACCCACTATTTTGGATTCCCTTTGGGGTTGGATACCTGGTTTAGGGGAACTAGGGGGTATAGGGGGAAGCATTGCTCACAGGTGTTGTGATATGTTTTGTCCTTTTCCTTTTGCTCATTTGCTGTAAAGTGCTCATATGTAAGATTTGTACCTCCCATACCCCAGAAGTTCCCTTATACTCTCTCATTGATAATCCTGATTGCATGGAGCGTAATCACATTTTGTCTTTAGAGAATGAGAAAACTCTGACAAAGGTTTGTTGAGTATTCTCAAAGGAGGGATTGTTGGTGCCACTAGACATAGCCACCAGGTAACTCGGGAGAGTGGAAGGCCAAAAGTGCCGATGAAGCTCTTCTGCTCTGGGCCTACCTGAACCACAGTGACTGCATCTTGAGAACTTTCACCTACTTCTGTGCTAACTACTTACATGTTGAAGCAGAAATGTAAGGGTCAGCTTTTCTAGCAGGCAGCTGCTGTAAACAGGCCTTGCATGGCCAAGAGATAAGCAGACGAATGGGAACTTTTCTAATTGTAACTGCTACAGAAGGGAGGGGTGGGAGGGGTAAGAGGGAGTAACAGACAAAGGGTTACACAGAAACAGCTTGGAATATGAAAGGGAAAATTTTATTTGTATGTGCTGCACTTGATTTGAGACATGCTGGTCTCCTAGTGCCATTTCAGAGCTCTGAAATAAACTTGGCTTGCTTTCTCCCCTCGGTGTCTTTATTGGTGCCAAGCACACCGGGCGATGAACCCTATTTGCCATCTCGGGGCCCAGTTCTAGGCAGGCAACAAAGGTATCAGACTAGCTGGAGCCAGGGCCTCCAGCCTGAATGCCCTACCGTTCAGTGTGTGAGAAGGAGGGGCGCCTGGGGCCTTTTTTGAAGAGAGTGGGGGAAAGTTAGGAGATGTAAGGGTTAACTAACAGACTTGGGAAGCTGCTAATGTGTTGACATGGCATTGTTTAATAAATAAGTTGCCATATTTTTCTTTTCTGTGTTGGTTGTAAGAGTTAAAAATGCAGCTGCATAAGAAATGTGGCTCTCGAATAATGCCCTTTGTGTGAAACAAGGTAAAATAAATGTTATTTCCCCCTCTCTTCCTTTCCCAGCTACATAAACAAGCTCTGGCTTATGGCCCCTTCCTCCCTCCCCTGAGAATTGCTGACCAGGGAGATTTGTGGCAACAGATTGTTGCAAAGAAATGTATTTTCAAGGAAAAAATGCCCGTAATGCTGTCAACAATAGATAGGGGTGGGTCTACTAACAGAATGGGTGTTTTATTACATAATAAGGGTTTGGGGGCTGTTGTAATGGTTGTAGGCATGTAAATACTAAATTAGACAAAAAGAGGGTGCAGTAACTACTTCAGTGCTTATTCGACAATTGGGTAGAGGGAAACAAGTATTGCAATAAAGGATCCCATCTACTCAATCCGCCTCTGTGTCAACCTGCTCTTTTTTCAGCTAACATCAGGGAGGAGTATTAACTCTCCCTCCCTTAGGCCTGCCCTTCAGCATTCCAGGGGAACACCAACACCGCCCAAGTGACTATGTGTCAGTAGGTCAACCAATAGGGTTGCTCCTAGTCCAGGCTGCAGCCCAGCTTCAGGACTCAGAGGAAATGGAGCTCACATCTCTACCTTCAGGACTCCAAGCACAGCCAGCCTTCAAACATCCCCTCTTGCACTCAAGTCACAACAGCTAGTGGGCAAAAGACAGGCTTCCATGTCATTTGAAAGACAAAGAGGAAGGCTTCGAAGAGCCAGTAGTGTTAGGTGGCAAAAGAGCTGCCCCAAGATCCCACTGAGGCTTGAACTCTGATTAGACGATTCAAAGCCCTGAGGGCTGGCCCATACACCATGGGACAGGCAGAGAACAGAGTGTGTTCTGCTGACTTCCAGTGTAGAAGAGCCTGGGTGGAAATTTTTTTGCCTCCCCCGCTCAAGGCCTCTCTGGCCAGCCCTGCATTTGCTCAACAAGTCAGCATGAAGTAGTTTGCTGTAGACTGAGAGGCCTTTCTTCCGCCAGACTGTGAGGCCAGTGGGTGTGTGAGGCAACCTCAAACAATGCAACCGACTCTTTGGATCACTGGACACACTGCGCTTAATCAATGCCATAGCATTGTATCCCCTTTGTCAGAGCTGCTGTGAGGAGCATCTTCAGCGATGAAGGCAGGTCCCCGTAGCAATGGCCTAAACAGGTTTCTGTGGCTGTTAAATGGCTGGCCATGGCAGAAAAACACCGTGAGTCAGCAGAAGAGCAGAGGCGGGCATGGAAGGGGCTATGGGCCTTGATTCCATCCTGCTGGTCTCTGAGAGTAGGGAAAGGGTTTTACTGTGGCAAGTGGGAGCAGTTGTGTTTTCTGTTCAGGCATTGGTATCAGTTGCTCCAGGTTTCTCATAAGCACACAGGGACCTTAGCAGGTGCTCTCCATGCAGGATTGTCCCAGATACCGCAATGTGATAGGGATTGCATTTTCCTTTTTTATATATCTATGGCTATATCTATAGATACCCTCCTATTCCTCTGATCCAAGCTCACACCAGCTGCAGATGGGGTACACCTTTCCTCAGGGATAGGCCAGGATTGCATTGCCTGGATTTTTGTGAAAGAGCACGTTGACAGCCCAGTACAGGGTAGTGCCAATGGACTGTTCCAATCATGCAGCATTCACCATGTGTCTCAATGTGGGCAATTCCCTGGCCCATGACAGAGGATATTGGAAGCTAAACATCCAGAACTTGCAAGATCCTGGTGGTGTTGGCAGAAAAAAAAAGCATCAGACGGTTCTATGTCAACCAGGAGGATTGGTGGCAGTCGGTGAAGTTGGTGGCTTTGTTCCGGCAGCCGGGCAAACACTGCAACTTTAAAGAATACCAACTGTGCCAAGTCCTGCAGCAGCGCCTGTGGGATTTCTACAAGACCATCCAGAGAGGGGAGGCAGTCAACGTGTGACTGTACGACCATATCAAGCAACATCTAGTCAGGAGAAGTGTGGCTTTCCTGCCAGTGACAGAGGGTGGGCTTTGAAGCATTTTAACAGCTCCACTTTCTTGTTTTTCAATTTTCACTGGGTGGCTGAGCTGGAGGGCAGGGCAGGCCAGAGGGGAATGGCAGGGCAACCACAGAGAATGCAACCAACTCTTCAGATCTGGCCATATTTTTTTTCTTTTGAGCCCACTGGGTGCAGCAATGGGTTTGGGTTGGCCAATGGTGGTGGAAGGGGTAGGAGATTAGGCAGGCCCCCTGCTCCCTCTCTAGTGTTCATCCATAGAATATCATGGTTGGAAGAGACCTCAGGAGATCATCTAGTCCAACCCCTGCTCAAAGCAGGACCAACACCAACTAAATCATCCCAACCAGGGCTTTTCATTGGGTGGCTAGGTGGAAGGTGCTCGCAGGATGGTTTAAGCCACAGCAGTGGCTTCCCTCACAGCCGAAGTGGCCACAGCAGCAAGCCCTCCCTTTGGCCCTGTCCGCATGGAGATCAATGTACCACAGGGTGATGGAGGCCAATTTCAGGAACGTTCCACTGAAGGTGAGCAACTGTCCCCAGAACATACAGACGGGAGCCTTAAAGTATCTGCAAAGACATTCACACACCATTCCCAAGCACGGACAGCCAAGAACACGACCTCACAGGACACTTTGGGAAGTGAAGGAATATGAAGGGGTGAACTCTGCATGGCTCAGACACAAGGTAGCAGTTCTGGGGTGATGGGGAAGGAGGGAATCTCTGAGTCACCCCACCTCCTTGGAATGTCACAGAGCCTTTAATGACACTTATTTCCCTGACATTGCTCCAGGTCTTCATTATATTTAAATATATTTTAAATGAGAAAAATGGTCAACAAAATAACTGCTGTTCCGCACGATCCAGGGTAATGTGAGAACTGGGAATGAGACAATTTATCCTCAGAGAGGAACTTGATGACTTGAACAATAACTTTGCACTGGAGGAAGAGTATAAATGTGAATCTCCATGTCTGTTTAGACGAGGAAATGTGGTGGTGGTTAGGTCAGATCAGGAGGAAATGATAACCCCACCTACTATCCATGGCCCATGTCTTTACTGCAAGAATAGCTGTCTTTTTACATCAGGAAAGCGAACTCAAGCTAGCTAACTCCATGGAAACCACAGTGATGAGGCCCAGGTAGATTTTACCTCGACATAGCTGGTTGAAGACACCCCTTATCTCCCCCACCTGGGGTGATGGACATTCCTGGTAGAAAGGACACACACTCCCATGACTCGCAGGACAATGGAGTTGATAGAAAGGACCACAGGATAACCCCAAAGATGGGCAGGCTTCAAAAGTGGACAACTCATGTGTGGGAGCTGAGAGACTACAGTGTGCAAAAGATGCAAACAGCCTTAATGGTCACTATCTGGGAACTGTGAAAATAATTAAAGAAAGAAAATCTTCTAACAGCTCTAGAGAAGGTTTTTATGAAGTTTATCTCCTCTATGGATTCTCTGATGATAGGTAGGGCCTGAGCTCTGAGTGAAGCTTTTCCCACACTCACAGCATTCATAGAGTTTCTCTTCCGTGTGGACTCTCTGATGAGAGATAAGGTGTTAGTGAAACTTTTTCCACACTCACTGCATTCATAGGGTCTCTCTCTTGTGTGGATCCTCTGATGGGTAGAAAGGTCTGAGCTCTGAGTGAAGCTTTTCCCACACTCACTGCATTCATAGAGTTTGTCTCCTCTGTGTATTCGCTGATGTCTAATAAGGGCTGAGGTATGATTGAAGCTTTTCTCACACTCACAGCATTCATACAGTCTCTCTTTCATGTGGATTATCTCATGTCGAATAAGGGCTGAGCGGTAATTGAAGTTTTTCCCACACTCACTGCATGTATACTCTCTCTTTTCCCTGAGGATTTTCTCCTGGGATGTAGTTTCCTTGAGGTCCTTGTGAATTCCCTGACAATTAATGGGTTCATCCACTCTCTCTTCTGAGTGGTTTCCCTGTTCTCGCTCTGGTCTGTGGTAACTTTCATCAGCTTTTCCTGGATCCTGGCGCCTGGATGCATTCCCTTAGGATCTTTGCAGTAATGCCCCATGCAGTTCTACTACCTCAGCATATTCTTGGTGAGGATTCTGCTCCTCGTTCTCCCTCACCACCTCATCACCTGCTAGAATGGAAGAGAAATCTCAGAATTAGGGATGTAAAGGTAGAGAGCAAACCGAAGTAAGTGCTGGGGAGAAAGAAAATAAAAATCTGGGACTGAATTCCCCCAAACTCTTCCCCATAGGGGAGAGCCGAGGGGATCAATTCTGCTACACATCCAGGGCTGGCCTTTAGGGTGGGCCGTATGGGAGTCCCATCCAAGGGGGTGCCGGTCACAGGGTTTGGATTCCCACCTGACCTGCTGCCGAGAGGCTCGCTGGGCTTATGGAGAAGGCAGGTGAGCAGCAGCGTGGGGGAGGGGGACAAACCCGAGCTGCAGGGGGCAATTGGACGACCAGCCGTCAGAGTCAGGTGACTTCTCCAGAGCAGGGAGGTCCCCTTCTCTGCCCTGCTCCATGTGTGCAGCTGCTACTGTTCCTGTCCCCGCGTGCCTCCGCCCATCCCTGGAGTCATCCCTGGCCACTCTGGACTGGAAGCGTCCTCCTGACTGCTCTGTGGGGGGGAGGTGCTGATTGATGGTGGGGTATCCCCCTCCCCCCCACCTGGGTACCCGATTTCCACTATGCTAGGGTGACGGGACAGGGGGAATCTGTGTGTGCTGCTGCCTCTGTGTGGCCGGAGCTGTTGGTAGCCGCTTGTGTTTAAATAAGCCTAGTTCAGGCTCATGACCCTGAGAGCTTTCTTAAAGAGACAAGTGTATTCACTCACTCAGGCACACACACTCTCTTCAACACACACACAGTCCCCCCAACACACACACCAGGGCTCCCTGCATCCCACCTTGGTTGTGCTGAGGCATCAGGAGCTGCTGCTCTCCTGCCCTCCTCTTACGCAGCCCACAGGGAAAGTGATCTGGGTGCAGGAAGCACTGACGTTGCTCCTTGCTCCCCCGCTTCCAGCCCCCTAAGGCCGTGTGGGGCGGAGGAGCAGCATCCAGTGGGAGAGTCAGCAGCAATGCCACCTGCTTTGTGCATCCAGGTCAGTTTCCCCATATGGGTGCAGGAGGATGCAAGGGTTAGGGGCAAAGGGGGCAGAGTGCAGGGGTTGGGGGCTCAGGAAGGGTGTTGAGGTGCTGGGGATAGGAGTTGGAGTGAAGGGGGTATGCACCATGCAGGGATTAGGGGCACAGGAGGGAGGTGCACAGGTTGGGGTGAAGGGGGCACAATATAGGGATGGGGGCATGCGGGTGATGGGATGCAGGAGGAGGGCATGGCTTGGGGTGAAGGGGCACAGTGCAGGGGTTGGGGCACAGGAGGGAGGTGCAGGAGGGAAGAGTGAAGGGGTGCAGGGATTGGGGCATAGGAGGGGAGTGCAAAGACTGGGGTAAAGGGGGAACAGTGCAGGGGTTGGGACACAGTAGGGGGCAGAGGTTAGGAATGAAGGGGGTGTAGGGATTAGGGATGCAGGGGAGGGAGCAGGGGTTGGGGTGAAGGGGGCACAGTGCAGGGGTTAGCAGGGAAGGGAGGGTAGGAAGCCTGGGAAGCCCATGCAGGACAGGGGAAATGGAGGAGGGGTGCCACACCCATGGGGGCCAGAGGCACCAAAATGCAAGTTCATCCAGGGTGGCATTTTCCCTAAGGCAGGGCCTGTCCACATCCTATCCAAACACTCATTAGGAAGGGAGGGGGCTCCTACCAAAGTGTCAGTCACAATCTGTAGGAAGCCAGGAGTGAGATCTGCTGAGGATTACCTTGCGCTCACAGAGCTCAAAGTCTTTGTGGGGAATCCCAGATGTTTCTCTCAGGCACTTACAGTTTCTGGGTTGGTTTAATGTTTCCTCTCCTGTGCAGGGACTTCTCAGGATCCCGCTTTCCTCTGAACCCTGGAGATCCAGGACCCACGGCTCTTCCCCTCCTTCTAGCTGGGAGATCACATAGGGTTTGGAAACTGGAAACCCTGTTCAAGGAAAAGAAATCAAGGGAGATTAGGAGAATTCATAGGCCATTTGTCATCAAAAAAACATTCTATTAGTTTTACCCCAGTCCATTTAAAACCAATAAAATCGCGGGCCGTCTCCCCAGGTGCTCAAAGGTGCAGAACACTCTGCTTATCAGGGATTTAACTATTCCCATCTTTGCTGGGAACACAAACACCTAGACATCCATTATCAAAGAGGATCCTAAAATACAGAGAATGGAATTGCATGTCCCAGGTATTTAAGACTCCAGACAGAGGGCAAGTCTCCCTGGCTCTGCTTCTAACCGACATCGAGGTCCAGAGACAATGAGAGAGTCCTGGGGAAGCTGGGAACAGTAAGCATGGGCTGATGGGGTTCAGTGGCGTAAGGAACAGGAAGGGCAGGGATATCACTGAATGCAGGATTGCAGCAGCATTAGATTTCAGGAAATCACATTCTGCGGCATTAGGGAATCTAGTGAGTCAGGTGTAAAGGGAGGGAATATAAAAAAACACTGTGTGTGGAGAAAGCTGGCAAATTAGATGGCGTAGTTCAGGAACCACAGACAAATTCTTCTGCCAAAGGAGAATGTGAAAAATAAGCATCAGGCCATGTGACTTCAGGGGGGACAAATTCGAAGATCCAAAGAACATGCAGGGAAGAAAGACTGCGGCTCTTGCAGGTGGGGATGCAAAAGAAAGAGTCTCCGTGATTCATTGAGCCAATTAGTTCATTTTATAATTCATTGATCATTGTTATGGTCATCTCATATGTTATTTCAAATGTAACCATTGTGTACTAAATAGATTTAAGTTGTAGGTATAGACAGAAGTAAGAGAGGTAGAGCCCTGCATGGATACAAAATTTATATCCACATCCAATCCACGATCCGCAAAAATGGTCCATGGATATCTACAGATTTTTCAGGACTCTAGATACAAAATTTATACCCGCAGTCGATCCGCAAAAATGGTCCGCATTCTCTACCGGGAGACATGATCAAAGCAAAGGGCTAAGGCAATGAATAGTAAAAATCTTCAAATATAGGACTGGAAGGGACCTCGAGAGGTCATCTATTCCATTCCCATAGCCCTGTGGCAGGATCAGGTATAAGTATGCCATAAGTTTGTCTGACCTGTTCTTAAAACCTTCCTGTGACAAGAATTCCACAACCTCTCTTTGTAATCTATTCCAGTACCTCCCTATAGCTGGAAAGTGTTTTGTATTACCCACCCTCAACCTCCCTTGCAGCAGATGAAGCCAATTACTTCTCTTCCTACCTTCAGTGGACATGATAAACAATTAATCACTGTCCTCTTATGACAAACCTTGACATATTTGAAGACTGGTCTTAGGTTCCCCCTCACGCTTTTCTAAAAACTAAACATGCCCATTTCTTTTAACCTTCCCTCATAGGTCATGTTTGAGGACCAGGAGGCAGCTTTTTTCCTTCCAAATGGAGATGCGCAAGGTGAGGTCAGAGAAAAGGATGTTGGAGTAACTGAGACAGAAGAGGATGACCAAGAGCTCTAGCTGCGCAGATGGATAGGAAAGGCCAGTTATTAAGGATATTATGCAAAAAGAAAATGCAAGGTGTAGGCACAGCCTGGATAGTAAGCCCCAGAGGGAGATCTGTGACAAAGGTATTGCACAGTTATGGGCCTGAGTGACAGGCAGGACAATGGTGCTGTTTGCCGTGGTAGAGAAAGAAGGTGTGGGGAGGGCTTGGGGGAAATATTAAGAGCTTTGCTTCAGCTGTTGATCTTTAGCTGATGGTTGGACATCAATGAGGAGATGAGAGAGAGGCTGAGATTTCAGTTGGGACAGAAGGAGACAGGTCAGGAACAGAGAGGTAGAACGGTGAGTTAAGAGCATAGAAATGGTAGTTGAATGTGTGTGTGCAGATGAGATTACCCAGAAATAAGGTGCAGAGGAAGAAAAAAAGGGGACCAAGGACAGAGCTCTATGGAACACAAACAGAAGGTTGAAATGGGGTGAGCCGGATCAGCCTAAGGCAGCGATTGGAGAAGAAGGAGGATGTGACTCACTATGGATCTCTTGATACCACCTGGCAGAGGACACAGGGTGCCTAATGTTTTACTGGGATCTACAGGCCATGTACATGCATATTGGTTCACCTAAAGGTGGCATGTCAGGTGTCTGTCGAGGAACTAGTTAGGTAGCTCTTAAAAGCTTTGCCAGTACAGCTCTGTTGTTTAAGGCTGTGAAAAAGTGCACACACGCATGCGCACACACGCACACCATCCAACATAGCGCTGCTGGCAAAAGCTCAATTATAGACGCAGCTATAGTGGCAAAAGCAGCCATTTTTTAAAATAGGAAACTAAATGCTCGTAAGCTACATTAATGCAGAGTTAAAGTTGCCCAGTGGTGTCTCCTGCGTTGCACAGTATGGACGGTGACTGAAGTTAAACTTCTGCAAACCAGAAAATGAAAAGTTAATGTCAACGCCACCCCTTCAATGCAACCTTAACTTTTGCCCCCAACCCTTAACCCTGCAGCTGGCAAGAACCCCTGAGAATGGTTCTGTGTGGGCGGTGCGAAGGTTAACAAACTACCACAGGAACTCAGGTATTCAGCTCAATGCAGCAGTAACGTCAATGTCTGTGTTATAAAGGACGTCAGAGTAGATGACATAATAGTCACGTCTGGCCTTAAAAATCTATGACCCTATAATCGATATGAGGAAAGACTCAGAGAATGTGCCATTGTGTTGTGTTCACAGATGGGAATCCCAGCATTTATTCGCATGCCCTCCAACTGTGTGCACTGTGCCAGGTGTAGCTGTAACTGGATGATCGAGGGCTTGGTTGGAGCAGCTGGGCAGAGCTGTGACTGTGCTATGAAGAGAGGTGCATGTGAAATGGGGGGGGTGGAGGGGCGATTCTGCTTCATTTCCGTGCTGAGTGTTGTAGGCTTTATCAGCAAAGGTGCCCAAGGGTGTGTTCTTGCCATGGGGATTGTCAGCACTCTGGTGGCGTATGTTCTAGTGATCTGTGAGGCTTAGTGAGGGGTAAGTGAAGGCAGTGACTGAAAAGGAAAACTCAGGTTGAGGGCAAAAGGCTGGTAACACTCTGCAAGTCTCAGATGGTCTGTGTGCTGGACGTTCAGTACTAGAGCACAGGCCAGGGGTAGGAAGCTTCTGTTTGCTATGACAGAGAAGAACCGAAATATTATTTTAGCAAAGAGAAGTTGTTAGACTTTCTGCTGTACTGCTCTGTTCCCAGAGCGTTCTGTAACGGGGGAGGAGAGATGGCTTGTATGTGTGTCACTGGCATAGCAGGATGATGCTGAAACAGGGCAGAGCAAAGGTGGCATTGTGGGGGTGGCGTAAACCTTAACTCTGCATTTCCCCTTCTAAGAACCTACGGAACGGGAATCCTTACCAGCGAGGTCACATTCTCATAGTTCTCCTGCATGACGTCTCTGTAGAGGGCTCTGAGTGGGGTTCAGCAGGGCCCATCCCCGTTGGTGAAATACACAGCCACCTCCTTGAAGGTCACCGGCCCCTGAAAGAGCAAGAGTCCAACACTCAGGACCTGCTGCCCCAATCATAACCCCACTATTCATGGGGGAGAGGAGCCAAACAAATGGACACTCAGAGACAGAGAGACAGTCAGCAGAGTCCTATCCCCACACGCTGAGAGCAGCCAGGAAACATCAGGGTGAGGGGACGAAGAGAGAGCCCCTTGTCTCTCCCAGCAGATACATCACACACCTACTAGCCAGAGGCTGATACAGGAGATAAAGACCCCAGTAGGGTCCAGGCTCAGCCCCATGAAGGAATCCCAACACCATTCCCACTGCCAGCAGCTGGATGTGAGGGGCTGGGGCAACTTCCCTACATCTTCCTGGTAGGTGGCGCCTTTCCATGTCACACCAGCCTCTGGGTAGCAGGTTGAGGGTTCAGCACTGGAAGTCTGGTCAGTTCTCCGAGCCCTGACCAGAGAGTTGGTTTCTCTGTTTCCTGTTTCACAAATTAGGGAATTTTCTCCCCCAACACCCAAGCATTTGTTCTGAGGATCTAGGCCCAGCAGGTTTGTCGCACTCTGTCGCCCTCCCTTTCTTTGCCTGGGGTATTCCCTCCCTCCTCCATCCCTAACTCCCCAGAAATTACAACCTCTTCAGTATTTACTGCCCCTCTCCCTCCAGCAGGAACCCATCAGCAACCCCCAATAACTCCTACCTGAGCTGGCTCCATTGTAGCCATCTCTCTTCCCTGTCCATGGGAGGGTGGGATGAGCTGGAGCGAGATCTGGGTGTCATTCTTCATCCTGGCAGGGTGAGAAGGGCAGTTGTGGAGGTTTCAGAACAGGCTTTAGTTCATTTCACGTCACGATTCCCCCAGGCTCTTTCCCTGCAGACACAGATTGTAGATTCTGCCATGCCAGGAACATGCTCAGTCCCCATAGTGCAGCACAGACCTTGCCCCTGTCCTCCAGCCCCTCTCTCCCCCGCCCCAAACCAGGACTAAACCCACCAAGACATTTTCAAACCCTCCCAGGAACAGAGTGTGAATTAAACACTGGAAAAGACCACAACCAAAGGAGCCCCTTTGGGGGGATTTCCCATGACACTGTCCCCAGGGTAGCACACTCCTTTAGCAGGGGGAACAGGGAGAGTCAGGGGCTGTTAATTCCTCTCGCTGCTCCTCACCTTGTTCACAGGAAAGTGACCCTGTGCAGGGATGCTGCACTGAGTGTGCCTGAGGGAGTCAGAGATCTGGAAATCTACCCCTGCCCACTCTAATTTCTCCTGACACTCTCTTCCATGTTTTCCTTCTCTTTCCTAGCACCCTTCCCCCCTGGATGTGAGACGTGGTCACCATCCCATTCCTGGGGGCTTTCTCTCTCCCGTGACTGGCCCCGCTCTGCACGTGCAGGGAAGGGGGTACCAGTCAGGAAGATCTGCTTTATCCACACAGGATACTGGACTCAACAGAGAGCCAGTGAGAGCAGGTCAGACTTGCTGATAGAAGGATCCCTTCTGGCCTTGATGGCAGCAGCTCTGGGCCCTGGATACCGAGGGGGGGGAAGGGGCACTGTGCAGAGTTAGGGTTACCATACGTCCGGATTTTCCCGGACATGTCCGGCTTTTTGGGCTCCAAATCCCCGTCCGGGGGGAAATCCCAAAAAGCCGGACATGTCCGGGAAAATCGGGACATGCGGGGCCGGCGGGGCCGAGCCGGGGGCTCGGGGGCCGGGCTGGAAGTGCGGTGCCGGGCCGGGGGCTCGTGTGATCTGGGAGTCCAGGCAGAGCAGAGGAGTCTGTGTCTGGGAGACCCTCATTAACCCCCCGGCCCGGCTTGGGCCCTTCAACCTCTGGAGCCGCCCCGGGATCTGCCCACCCCGCTGCGGAGCTGCAGCCTCCAGGTACCGGAGCGAGCCCCGGGGGCGGGGCCGGGCGGTGACTCTGCCCCAGTGTCCGTGCGGGGAACCGAGCATCTCGCAGCGCCGGGATCTGCTCCCTGGGGGCAGCGCCCGCGTGGGGTTCGGAGCTGCTGTCCCCGCAGGAGCCCAACGCCCCCGGGCCCGGCCCGGCTCTGCCCTGGGGCCCCACGGGAGGTTCCGGGGGGAGGGGACCAGCCCCCACTGGGGTCACTGCGTGGGGCTGGCCGGGAGGCTGCCGGGTGGGAGAAGTGAGACCGAGCTGGGGGGAAAAGGGAGGAGGGAAACCTAGGAAAAGGGGCAGCCGGGAAAAGGGGCAGCCAGTAAATGGCAGGGAGAGAAGAGCAGGTGATCCCCGAGGAGCTGGGAGAGAAGGGGGAGGGGCTGAGATCCCCTCGGATTTACCGCTGCCTCCTCCCGTGCGGACCCCCCCATCCTCTCCAGTCCTCTCCCCTTTCTCTCTAGATAGCAATGATCAACATCCATGGTGATTTCCCCCCTCCAAATTCCTGAGAAGGTCTCTGTTCCCCTCCCCGATTGTGCCCCATTTTCCCTCCACTTCACCAATGTCCTGTTCAAATCTCAGGTTTTGGGTGTTTTCCCCCATTTTACCTGACTTGTCCTTATTTAGGTGGGAAATTGTACCCCTGAGTGATTTCTGAACTGGGAAGAGGGTTAATGGGCAGAGGCTGGGAGATCCCTGAGACAGGGATACTGCTGGGTTGGGCTGGGGAGGGGGGACGGGCACTCTCTGCTGGCAACAGGGCATGGAAAGGCCCAGGAAGGGAGGAGCAAGCGTCCCTCATGGAGACTGCCCAGCGCCAGGTTTCCCAGTCACTTCCCCATCCCCCACACTGCCCAGCCCAGCAATCCCCCACCCATAGCTTGCTAGTCACATTCCCACATGCCACTGCCCACAGCCAGTGACCTTCTGGCTACATTCCCACTCCTTTCCTCTATGAAAGCAGCATCACCCAGGGCTCCGTGCTGACCATGTGAATATGCGACAAGAAGACTCCATCCCATTTGGTTGTTGATTGAATATCGCTGTATAATCCCCTCGAATTTCCCCACCTTTCTCTTGAACTGTTGAATGGTGACATAAAATCTCCCCAGATGTTGGTGCTTCTCTCTTATATTGGCAAATATTTAGTTTGTGCCCCATTTTCTCCTCAGTTCTGAAATACTAATATCAAATTCTTGAAAATCTTCCCGCTTTCCTCTCTCCAGGTGTCTGACGGAGATCAGGGTTCTTCTCGTACTGAGCATGGTTCAGGCCTTGCCTGAGATCAGGTTCCCCCAGTGTGCTGGGCATTGCACAAACCCTGACTGAGTTTGGGGCACTCGTTGTGCCAGGAACTGCACAGATTCCTATGGAGAGCAGGGACCTTGTTGTGCCGGGTGCTACAGTGATCCTGACTGAGCTCCGGCCCCTTTTGTGCCAGGCCCTGCATCAACACTAAGTGAAATCAGGCTCCCATTGTGCCAGGTGCTGCAGAGACGGCAAAAAAAATTAGGGACCTTTTTGTTCCTGGAGTTGCAGAGACCCCAACTGAGATCTGGGCCCCGTTCTGCCAGGCACTGCAGAGATCACAACAGAGGTCAGACCCCACTGTTCTGACGGGTGCTGTGGAAACCCCAACTGAGATCTGTGCCCCTGTAGTGCTGGGCCATGCAGAGACCCCAACTGACAGAAGCCCCCCCCTCGCCCCCCATTGTGCCAGGTAAAACTGAGACCATGGCCCCTCTTGTGCCAGGCAGCGCACGACTGTAGCCCAGATTGCTGCCTCCATTGTGCTGTGTCCTTGTTGGGCCTGGCACTGCAGTGACCCCCGATGAAGATCACGCCCCAACATTGTACGGGGCAGTGCACTGCCCCTGACAGAGATCCTGCCCCCACACTGGTTCCCTCGCTGCTACTGGCAGAGAACCGCTAAGCCAGGGGTGTGTCAGGGCTCAAACCTCTGGCTGAGGCCTAGGGGCACTTTCTTCCTCTCTCAGGATACCAGGTGAAACAGAAAAAGAGCCAACTATCGTCAAACAGGGATAAATAAAGGAATGAAAGGAGAGAAAAGAAACATGGGGTGTGGAAACGGTGGACAGGTCCCATCAGGATATGGGCCCCTCTTACTTCTGGGGGCTGTGAGAGTGTCTCAGTCCCCTTCAGAGTTTACTGGGTCTCCAGCACAAGTTTCAGCCTGCTTCCCCTTTGAGATCCGGGGATCTCCACACTTTCTCAGTGAAGGCCAGAGGGTGCCAGCCCTCTCTTTGGGGTGGGAGATGCGCCACAGACTGTTCCCTTCTCAGGGTAGCCCCCCTCTGAGTAGAGTAGGTCTCTCCTGTTAACTCCTGCTCCAGTCCTCTCATGGTTTGCAGGTGGGGAGGAGCTGTGACAGTCTAGACTAAAGCAGCATTTTAACCCCTTCTGTGCCAGCGTGAGGTTTTATATAGACCCTCACAGGCACCCAAGCTCAGGGAATGGCTCCCTATCAGCCCCATGCAAGATATGGTGAGGCGACCCACTGGCAGCATTGCCTTTGAGGGTGCTGCTTCCTCCTCCTCCCACTCCCTCCCCTTCCCCTTTACTGTCACCACAATGCCTGTCACCTTCACTTCCTGACCCCCAGAAGGTGTGTTTTGTTATCCCCTTCCCTACCCCTCAGGATCCGTTGTGCACCCTCAGTCACTTACCTCTGTCTGAGGAGAAAAGGCGGGTCATGGGGTGCGGATGATGCTATGCTGGAGATCCATCATCGCTGAAGGAGTGGCAGCCTTGACCCTCCTTGAAGATTGCTGGGATGCTGATGTGCACTGGAGGAGAACTGGGGCTTGACTGAGTCCATAGACCATTTGGCCCACGCTGTGTCACTGTAAAGCCTGCTCTGCATTGCTGCAAATTGCTGCTGGTGTCATTGCGTCTGTAAGTCTCTGTAACGCTGTCTTCAGTGACTCGAGAGCATGAGCACCAGCCTCAGGCAGACTGGTAAGAAGCAGGGAACAAACCCCAAATTGGTTGTGAGGTCTATATGTAGATTTCACCAACCAAGTATCCAGTGTAAACGCTCCAGGCAATGTAACAGCACTAACATGGAATCACAGGCAGTCCCGTTGGTTCATTCCATATGTCTCACCACACAGGTGAGCTCACCTTTGTGACAGATGGTCCCTTACACCAGGGATTCTCAACCTTATACTTTCTGAGGCCCCCCCAACATGCTATAAAAGCCAGGGATGGCATTAGGGGGTAGCAAGCAGGGCGACTGCCTGGGGCCCCATGCTAAAGGAGCCCCCACAAAGCTACATTGCTTAGGCTTTGGCTTCAGCCCTGGGTGGTGGGGTTCAGGGGCCTGGACTTCAGCTCCAGACGCTGGGACTTGAGCTTTCTGCCCTGGGCCTCGGTGAGTCTGGTACTGGCCTTGCTTGTCAGCCGCCCAATACCTGCTCATGCCCCCTCAGGGGCCCCAGACCCCTGGTTGAGAACCACTTCCTTACACCATGAATCACAGCAATGTTCAGGTTACTGCCAGTCCCAAAGAACCAGTCACTTCCTTAGGTCAATTGAATCTTCGATCTCCCAACAAAGACAACACTTGTAGCCAGTCCTGTCATAACCTGTATTAAGGTTTATTTAAAAGAAAACGAGAGTTGTTTACAAAGTTAAAGCAGGTTAAAGCAGATGAGTTATAAGCTTAAATTTCAAAAGGTAATAGAAGCTTCCATAATACGCAAGCTCTACATATTCTTTACGACTAATGCATGCTAAGCAGCTGGGGAATCTCTTGTTTATGCCTAAAAACTTTTTCCCCCAGTGTCCAAGCAGCATACAGATAATCAGTTCCTTCTGTATGGGTTTTTTTTATCTCCTTCCTGCCATGTGCTCTTAGCTGGAAACTCAGCTAATGGGAGGTCAAGAATACAACAAAGTCTTTTGTCTTCTTTAATGTCCCATAATAGTCTATCTGGTGTTGATGGACCCTTCCTGCCAGGCAGGATGTAATGCATTCTGTTGCCAATCAGCACTTCACATAGATAAAGTCTCTCTCCTGTCCGGTGATTTACATAGCCAGAGAGTCTCACAGTGCAACTAGTCAGATATTAACCCAGGCAGCAACTCAATAAAGCATTCAATAAAGTGAAAACACATTCTTATAATTCTAATACCTGTTTTAACAATACTAACATATGTGAGTCAGACTGACTCCAGCTATGTGTTTGTCCCTGTTCAATTAAGACATGGGAGCTTCTGCAAGAGCTATCACCTCATCTGCCAGTGTCACAGGCAGGATGGGCAGGGATGGTGTCTCTAGCCTCTGTTTGCCAGAAGCTGGGAATGGGTGACAGGAGATGGATCACTTGATGATTACCTGTTCTGTTATTTCCCTCTGAAGCACCTAGCATTGGCTGCTGAGCTAGATGGACCATTGGTCTGATGCAGTGGGCCCTTCTCATGTTCACAGTCTCTATGAGGAGTATCTACTCATTTGGACTCACTGTGGAGCCACAGAGAGACTGAGGCAAGGAGGCCCAGTCTCAGAGCCCTTAGGGGCATGCTTGCCAAAAGCTAAAACTAGGCCCATCCCATGAAAGGGGGCACTCCTCCAAGGAGAGACTGTATAAAGGCTGGAGCATCAAACAACTTAGTTAACATGAGACAGCTGCCTTGGGGACAATGACAGGGAGAATCCCCCGAAGTGACTCCTTTGATTCTGCTCTTCTCTGGCCTTTGGTTTATAGAGTCACAGAACTGGAAGGGACCTCGAGAGGTCATCTAGTCCAGTCCCCTGCACTCAAGGGAGGACTAAGTATTACCTAGACCATCCCTGAGAAGTGTTTGTCCACCCTGCTCTTGAAAATCCCCAATGATGGTGATTCCACAACCTCCCTAGACAATTTATTCCAGTGCTTAACCACTCTGACAGTTTTTCCTTATGTCCGACTTAAACTGCCCTTCCTGGAATTTAAGCTCATTACTTCTTGTCTTATCCTCAGAGGTTAAAAAGAAAATTTTTTCTCCCTCCTCCTTCTAACAACCTTTTATGTACTTGAAAACTGATTATGTCCCCTCTCAGTCTTCTCTTCTCCAGTCTAAAACAAACACAATTTTTTCAATCTTCCCTCATAGGTCATGTTTTCTAGACCTTTTATCATTGTTGTTGGTCTTCTCTTGACTTTCTCCAATTTGTCCACATCTTTCCTGAAATGTGGTGGCCAGAACTGGACACACTATTCCAGTTGAAGCCTAATCAGTGCAGAGTAGAGCGGAAGAATTACTTCTCGTGTCTTGCTTACAATACTCCTGCTAAGACACTCCAGAATGATACTTACTGTTGCAAAAAAAGTGTAACTCTGTTGACTCATATTTAGCTTGTGAGCCACTATGACCCCCCAGATCCCTTTCCACAGTACTCCTTTCTAAGCAGTCATTTCCCATTTTGTATGTGTGCAACTGATTACTTCATTTAGGAAGGAACACTTTGCATTTGTCCTTATTGAATTTCATCCTATATACTTCAGACCATTTCTCCAGTTTGACCAGATTATTTAGAATTTTAATCATATCTTCCAAAGCACTTGCAACTCCTCCCAGCTTGGTATCATACGCAAACTTGATAAGTGTAAGAGAGAGACTCTGCTACTGGGAGGAACTTGCACAAATACAAACAGATATCATCTTCCTTTCCAAATGCAAACGGATGGACATCATACCAAATGGACTGAAGGTGAAAAATCCATTGCTATCTGCACAGACCACAGTGAGAGATTATGCCATGTCTGGATATGTGGACTCCCTACTCAGGCCCTACGCCACCAGCACTCACAGCTATCTCCGTGACACCACAGATTTCTTGAGAAAACTACAATGCATTGGTGACCTCCCAGAAAACACCATCCTAGTCACCATGGATGTATAGGCTCTCTACACAAACATCCCACACACAGATGGAATACAAGCTGTCAGGAACAGTATCCCTGATGATGACACAGCACAACTTATTGCTGAGCTCTGTGACTTTATCCTCACACACAATTATTTCAAATTTGGTGACAATATATACCTCCAGACCAGTGTCACCGCTATGGGCACCCGCATGGCCCCACAATATGCCAACGTTCTTATGGCTGACCTGGAACAACGCTTCCTCAGCTCTCGTCCACTCATGCCCCTTCTCTACCTACGCTATATTGATGACATCTTCAGCATCTGAACCCATGGGAAGGAGACCCTGGAAGAATTCCACCATTATTTCAACAGCTTCCACCCCACCATCAACCTCAGCCTGGACCAATCTACATGGGAGGTCCACTTCCTAGACACCACCGTACAAATAAGCGATGGCCATATTAACACCACCCTATACTGAAAACCCACTGACTGCTATGCCTCCAACTTCCACCCCGGTCACACCACATGATCCATCGTCTACAGCCAAGCACGTCTACACAATCGCATCTGCTCCAACCCCTCAGACAGAGACCAACACCTAAAAGATCTTCACTAAGCATTCTCAAAACTACGATACCCACACAAGGAAATAAAGAAACAAATCAACAGAGCCAGAGGTGTACCCAGAAGATTCCTGCTACAAGACAGGCCCAAAAAAGAAACCAAGAAAACTCCACTGGCCATCACCTATAGTCCTCAGCTTAAACCTCTCCAACGCATCATCAGTGATCTACAACCCATCCTGGACAATGTTCCCTCACTTTCACAAACCTTGGGAGGCAGGCCAGTCCTCGCCCACAGACAACCTGCCAACCTTAAGCATATTCGCACCAGCAACCACGCACTGCACCATAACAACTCTAACTCAGGAACCAACCAATGCAACAAACCTCAATGCCAACTCTGCTCACCTATCTACACCAGCAACACCATCACAGGACCTAACCAGATCAGCTACAACATCACCGGCTCATTCACCTGCACGTCCACCAATGTTATATATGCCATCATATGCCAGCAATGCCCCTCTGCTATGTACATTGGCCAAGCTGGACAGTCACTACGCAAGAGGATAAATGGACATAAGTCAGATATTAGGAATGGCAATATACAAAAACCTGTAGAACACTTCAACCTCCCTGGCCACACAATAGCAGATGTTAAGGTAGCCATCTTACAGCAAAAAAACTTCAGGACCAGACTCCAAAGAGAAACTGCTGAGCTCCAGTTCAGTTGCAAATTTGACACCATCAGATCAGGATTAAACAAAGACTGTGAATGGCTATCCAACTACAGAAACAGTTTCTCCTCCCTTGGTGTTCACACCTCAACTGCTAGCAGAGCACCTCACCCTCCCTGATTGAACTAACCTCGTTATCTCCACACTGATATATACCTGCCTCTGGAGATTTCCATTACTTGCATCTGAAGAAGTGAGGTTCTTACCCACGAAAGCTTATGCTCCCAATACTTCTGTTAGTCTTAAAGGTGCCACAGGACCCTCTGTTGCTTTCTACTGGGAGGGTTTCACCATGTCTCAGAGGGTTACACCTTGGTGGGAGGAGGCTAGGCCTCTACTGGAATATGTTCACAGTTTGGCGGAACCTAGAATGCCCATTAGCAGGGAAAAATCCAGGGGGAATCAGCTTGTGGAATGAACAAAAGCCCCATCTGAATGCTCTCACATTGCCCTTCTCTCCCTGGCAGGCTACAGAATAACGTCCACGTTTCACTCCAGTTCATTCCATGCTCCCAGCAGGAAGGAAATGGCTGCAATGGAGCTGGCTCAGCTAAGGGATTATCAGGATGGTGGGTTCTGCTTGGAGGGAGAGGAGCAGTAAAGGCATAGGAGGGTGGAAGCTGCTCGAGGTGGTGGGAGGCAGGAAATATTTAGGGTGGGGAAAGGAAGGGGACAGGATGTGACAAACCTGCTGAGAGTTGTGTAATCTAGGGTGTGATGGGTTGTCACCCCCGGGGTGCAGTCTGGGGGGCTTCTGGGAACCGCTGTGCCCTCTAACCCTGAAGCTGGGCTGGCCCTTTTCACACTGTTTTTCTGGAGATTCCGCCAGTCTCTCTAGGCCTTGTTCACCCAACACGAGAGCGGGTGGTGCCATACACTCAATAAGCTACCTGAGTGCTTTACCTAAGCCACTCAAGGACAAATAGATGATAACAGCCAATTTGCCAGAGATAAGTGATAGCAAATAGATCAAAAGAGATTACTTAGCAAATAACCAAAAACTCAAACTAAGCCTAACATACTAGATCAGACGCGGGAAAACTCTGGCCCGCGGGCTACCTCCGGCCCGCGGGACCCTCCTGCCCGGCCCCTGAGCTCCTGACCCGGGAGGCTAACCCCCAGACCCTTTCCTCCTGTTCCCCCTCCCTCGCAGCCTCAGCTCACGCCGCTGCCAGAGCAATTCCCTGGATGCCGGCCTGCGAGCTCCTGGGGCAGTGCCGCTGGAAAGCCAAGCCTGACCCGGTGCTCTATGCTGCACGGTATGTGGATGTAGCACCATCAGCCACCGGTGCTCCAGGCAACGCGATAAGGGGGCAGGGAGCAGGCGGTTGGGTAGAGGATAGGGGAGTTTGGGGTGGTGGTCAGGGGGTGGAGGTGTGGATAGGGGTCAGGGCAGTCAGAGGGTGGAGAACAGGGAGAGTTGAATGGGGTAAGGGTCCGGGGGGGGCAGTCAGGAAGGAGGGGGATTAGCTGGTGTGGTGGGGCAGCCAGGGGTGGGAGTTCTGGGGGCGGTCAGGGGACAGGGAGCAGGGGGGTGGATGGGGCTGGGGCCCCGGGGGGCCATCAGGGAACAGGGGGTGTTGGATGGAACAGGAGTCCCAGGGGATGGGCCGTCAGGGGTGAGAAGGGGGGGCAGATAGGGAGTGGGGGCTGGGCCACGCCCCACTCCCCTAACCGGTCCGCCATACAATTTCCAAAACCCGATGCAGCCCTCAGGCCAGAAAGTTTGCCTGCCCCTGTACTAGATGGAAAGAATTTGAATTAGCAGTTTCTCACCCAGATTGATGACTGAAGCAGTCCACCAAGTTTCCATACACAAGCTGGAAATCCCTTTACCCTGGGATCAGCACATCCCCCAATTCAGTCTTTGTTCCTCAGGTGCTTCCAGGAGTTCTCTTGTCTGGGGAATGAGGCCAAAAGATGATGTCACACCCATCTTATGTAGCTTTTCTATATGGCGGGAACCCTTTGTTGGAAAAATACAGGTAGCAAAATGGAGTTCAGTGTCATGTGGTCTGATCACATGCCCTAGTATGCCCTGCTGAGTCATAGTAGCCATGACTCATAGGTTGGCTGAAACATTCACAGGAAGGCTAAGCTCTTCCATGGTCCATTGTCTTTGTTGATGAGCCATCAGCACTTTCTGGCTTCTTCATTGTCGTACCTGAAAGGCTCGTTGTAGGTGTTACCCAGGCCTGGTCCACACTAAGCCCCCAGTTCGAACTAAGATTCACAACTTCAGCCACGTGAATAACGTAGCTGAAGTCGAAGTATCTAAGGCCTAGTCTTCACTTACCGGCTGGTCCGGCGGCACGCCAGCGATGTTCTGGGATCGATTTATCGCGTCTGGTTAAGACGCGATAAATCGATCCCGGATCGATCCCGGAAATGCTCACAGTCGGCGCCGGTACTCCAGCTCGCCGAGAGGAGTACGCGGCGTCGACGGGGGGAGACTTCCGGCCGCGTCTGGACCGCGGTAAGTTCGGACTAAGGTACTTCGAAGTCCGGACTAAGTGGGGACCAGGCCTTAGTTCGAACTTACCGCGGTCCGCATACGGCAGGCAGGCTCCCCTGTCGACTCTGCCTACTCCTCTCGCAGAGCAGGATTACCGGCGTCGACAGCGAGCACTTCCGGGGAACAGGAAACAACCCTCCATCCAGAGCTGGGAAAACTTGCCAGACTCCAAGTGCTGGAGCCTGAATCTACAGACACTTAATTGTTTACCACCACCTCCAATCTCCGTGGCAACTGCGAACTTTATCAGTGATGATTTTATATTCTCATCTAGGTAATTGATAAGAATGTTAAATAGCACAGGGCCAAGAACCAATCCTTGTGGGATCCTGCTAGAAAGAAATCCACTCGACCATGGTTCCCTATTTACAATTCCATTTTTTAATCTATTTAATGTATGCTGTGTGAATTTTGAATCTTTCTAGTCAAAATATTGTGCTGAACCAAATCATATGCCTTACAGAAGTCTAGGTACTATTAGCTGCAACCAAACTTTTGATCTCATCCAATAAAGATATCCAGTTAGTTTGATAGGATCTATTTTCTCTAAACCTTTGTTAATGGGCACTAATTATATTAACCTCTAATTCTTTATTAATGAAATTGTGTATCGGGTGCTCCATTCTCTTGTCCAGTATCGATTTCAGACTAATACTCTTGCATTATCTGCGTCATCTCTTTTATACTTTTTAAATATTGGCACAGCATTAGCTTTATTCCAGTCTTGTGGAATTTCCCCAGTGTTCCAAGTCGTAATTAAAATCAACATTAATAGTCCACCAAGCTCCTCCACCTGGTCTTTCAAAACTCTAGTTATCTGGACCCACTGATTTAAACAGGTCTAACTTTAATAGCTGCTGTCCTCGTGAGTTATTGTTGGATTGGAAAGACTGTTGGCATCAATATCTTATGATATGAGTTACATCATCTGTTTTTCTCCAAATACAGGAGAGAAATATTTATTGAACACTTTTACCTCTTCTGCATTATTTTTGATAATTCTGCCATTTCCAGCTAGTAATTTACCACTACCGTTGTTAGGATTAATTTTGTACTTAATCTGCTTTTAAAAACTTCCTTCTTATTTTCATTGATTGAGCATAATTGATTTCTGACAGCTTCTCTTACCAACTTTCTACAATTCTGACCTTCTAACTTACATTCTTGACTATTGACTTCCCCTTTCTTCCATATATTTTATTTGGAGAGTGTTAGGATTCCTACCAGGGAGCTACCAGCAGGGTCCAGAGACAGCCCCATCTCCTATATCAAGCTCTGGCTAGTAGGCATGTGATAAATGTGATGACCCTGCCTCCGTCTGTAGACTGGAAGACACAAAGTTTCTCTCTTTCTACCCTCTGATGCCTCCTGGCCTTTCTAGGCAAGGTGGGATGGGCCTCTGTTAACATGTGCCTCATGGAGCTTCCATTTATCTGGTGCTGCTGTTCTGTGAATTGTGGGGTTGTGAGTGGGGCAGCAGGTATGGAGTGTGGACTCTTCCTCTTTCAGGGGCCAGTGACTTTCGAGGGGGTGGCTGTGTATTTCACCAAGGGAGAATGGACTCTGCTGGACCCCACTCAGAGAGCCCTCTACAGGGATGTCATGCAGGAGAACTATGTGAAGGTGATCTTGCTGGGTAAGGAGTCCTGCCCCCTGGGTTATTAGAAGCTATGAGATTGCTAAAGAACCTGAGTAGTAATAACTTTATAGCTTTATTCATCATACAAGTTTTGCAGGTTTCCTTGCCCATCTTTTTATGCCTTATCTCCCACCCACTAGTATCATTTTTGAACATGTGCCTTTTTGGTGCAATCAATCATTTTAAAATTGCATTTAATGTATCCTTATTAATAACTGTAGGTTTCATGCCTTTTCCTCATTTTAAGAGGAAAATATGCTGCTTGTAGAATTCTAAATTAAGTAAATAGGTGTATGATTCATGCATGGCTTGTGTGACAGTCAGATGAGCTCATCTTTTGATAGGAGAGTGTATAATTTTGCCATTCAGGACCCCATGGATGAAGGGAGAACAGAGGCCTGGGAGGGGCGGAGAAGGGGGGAGTAGATAATTCTGGGGTGCCAGGACATGGGGAGGGTGTGCAGGATTAGAGCTAAGAAGGAGCAGGGAGGGAGGAGGCAGTGAGAGACAAGGAGGGAACACAAGAAGTTCCCATGGTGCCGGGAGGTGGTGCCGGCTGAGAGTAATGGGACAAAGGGGAGGGGAGTGTGGAGGAAGGGCACGAAGGAAGTGGGTTAGATGGGTCAGTGGGAGGGAGGAGAGATTTAGAGATCTGTGGGGATCCCAGACCTTTAACCCCGAATCCCTACCCAAGCCTCAGGTAAATCCTAGACTTCAGCATAACTACTCCCACAAAGCCTCAACTTAATATAAAGCCCTTAACTGTAGCAAGCTTAGGCTATGTTTACTCTACCGTGGTCAGTCGACCTGCGCTACACAACTCCAGCTACATAAATAACATAGCTGGGGTGGCCATACCTTAGGTCAAGTTACAGCAGGGTGTACACGGTGGGGGGTCGATGGGAGAGCTTCACGGGTAGTCAGGAGTAGAGTACTGGAGAGCGATTTGCAGTCAATCTGCAGTTGATTTAGCAGGTCTTTACTAGCCCCGCTAAATCGACCACCGGTGCATCAATCTCAGAGCGTCAATCCCGGCTGTAGTTAGACCTGCCTTAATAACACATTTCTTTATTTCTACCTCCTTGCCCCTGCATTCATGTTCCAAGCTAATAAGCAATACTCTGGTAATGACATTTTACCTGTAGCGAGTATAAAATTGCCCACAAGAGATGAGATTTTATAGATCATAAAATCAGGTCGGGATCAACAAGAGTGCGAGTTTATAGAGTCTTTCCCCCCTTCTCTCCATCTACAGTAGCCAGAAGCTGTCTTCCCTCCAGGCTTCTAGGCCCAGTTCTTGTTTCTTACTTTCTCCCTTTCCAGAAGAATTAGAGGCTCTTACTCCTGAATTTTAGTATTTAATTCCCCAGCCTTCTTCACAAACTAGGGGAGTTTAATTCTCCCTCCCATTACACCTGAGTCACTAGATTTCTTAATTCCCCAAAATGTGCTTTTGCGATGTCACAGTTCTGGGGTAGCTAAGCCTTTGACCTGTCTCCATGGTCTGCTCAAGGAATTCCCTGTCAGGTATCAGGCCTCTAGCCAGCCCCTCTCTATGGGAAGGGACCCACATGCCTCTCCTTTTTGACCAGGGTTTGAGGATTGCAGCTTCTCCTCCACTGTGTTCACTGGACTAACATCCAGTTCCTGTGCTTTGCTTTCTCTCTAAGGGCTGTGAGCAGTGTGTGTGTGATAGAGGTAGGAATTTTGGTGATACTTGTATGATGCCAATACACACCTCACAACCACAAGCATTGGTAAGTGATTTCTTGCCAGACAGGATGCTATCAAACTAAGTGTTCTTTAACCATCTTAAGATCTGTTTCTGTAGCTGGTGGTGATGGGCGCTGTCTGAACAGGATCATCTTCCTAACAGCCCAATACCACCTTATTTCAGTGTGACTGGTTTGGGATGTGAGGATGTGACCCTACGTTTCCCAGCTTATGGCTGCCCCTGCTGCTTAGCCAATGGCCTTAGCCTGAGAACAAGGCCTCAGACTGTCACAGTGAGGCCTGGTCCCCACTAAGTCCCCACTTCGGACTAAGGTACGCAAATTCAGCTACGTTAATAACGTAGCTGAATTCGAAGTACCTTAGTACGAACTTACCGCGGTCCAGAAGCGGCAGGAAGTCTCCCCCAGTCGATGCCGCGTACTCCTCTCGGCGAGCTGGAGTACCGGCGCCGACTGTGAGCACTTCCGGGATCGATCCGGAATCGATTTATCGCGTCTTAACCAGACGCGATAAATCGATACCAGAACATCGATTGCGTGCCGCCGGACCCTCCGGTAAGTGAAGACAAGGCCTAAGAGAAGGACCTTACAAATACAGACAGAGATTTTGATTCTTTGTTTTTATAGTCCTGTAAGTAGCTAAGTAAAAATACACCTAAGTTCTTAAAGTATAGACTTTACAGGCAGACCTGAATATCTATATTCTAAGACTGGGTTCTACCCCTTCCCCCATTCTGTGTCTGACTTGTCTTTTTAGATCGTAAATTCTTCAGGGCATGGGCCAGCTACTATTTTCTGTTCGTACTTTGCCTAGCATAATGGGGACCCACTGTTATTTGATCCATAAGCACTAAGGTAATGCATATGATTTATAATAATAATAACTCTCGTGCCACTTTGAGCCAAGGAAGATGGCCTTGGAATGTTACTGCTTAAAAATGAGCTGGGAGTTAAAACCATGGAATATTTTTTCTGACAAGTATCCCACAAATTCCACTGACCTCCCTTGTTTTCTTTGCCTGGAGTAGGGTTTCCAAAATCCAAACCTGATGTGATCTCGCAGCTGGAACGAGGGGAAGAGCCGTGCTTCCCGGATCTCCAGGGCTCTGAGAAAGAACTCCTTCCAAGAGCTGCCTTCACAGGTGAGGAACTGGTTAAAGCAACTCAAAAACTGTTTGGGAATGCAGGAAACATTTGGGATGCCCTACAAAGACCCTGTGAGCTCTCCAAGTTCAGGATTGTTCCCTGCAAATGTGGAATCATTATGGCAGATGTCACTCATGGCTTCCCTCGTATTCTGACTGTCAACTGGCAGCAGGTCTCTCCCCGATCTCGCTTTCCCCTGAGTGTTCTGGTGAGATGCAGACCAAAACTGATCCCTTCCTCTCTCCTATGGGGAAGGGTTTGGGGAAAATCAGCTCCTGATGGGTCTGATCTCTCCCACACATATTTTGGTTTGTTCATCCCTTTTTCCATTCCTCTCTCTGAGATTTTCTTTCTTTCTGGTGCAGGGAGTGACCTATGTCTGGATTCTCTCTGTCTCCCATCAGGTGATGGGATGGTGAGTCAGAATGAGGAGGAGAAACCCCATCAGGAAGATGCTGAGCAAGTAGAACTACATGGAACGTTATCAGGAAGATCCAAAGGGAATGTTTCCGGGAGTTGTGCACTCCAAGAAAAAGCAAAAGCCTGTGAGACTCAGGAGAGGCCAGAGGAAAACTTTAGTAGCCTTATAACAAGCAACAGAATCAACTTAGAAGAGAGACACTACATATGCCATGAGTGCGGGAAAAGCTTCAATCAGAGCTCTGCCCTGAGCACACATAGGAGAATCCACACAGGAGAGACGCCCTACACATGCTCTGAGTGTGGAAAAAGCTTCAGTTGGAGGTCAAACCTTATCAGACATCAGAGAATCCACACAGGGGAGAAGCCCTACACATGCTCTGAGTGTGGGAAAAGCTTCAATCACAGCTCTACCCTTATCACACATCAGAGAATCCACACAGGAGAGACTCCCTACACATGCTCTGAGTGTGGGAAAAGCTTCAGTTGGAGCTCACAGCTTATCAGACATCAGAGAATCCACAAAGGGGAGACGCCCTACACATGCTCTGAGTGTGGGAAAAGCTTCAATCACAGCTCAAACCTTATTAGACATCAGAAAATCCACATGACAGAGAACTGTAATAAATCCTTTGACTAGGGCTGAGTAAAATTAAAAAAAAAATCACATTTGCTAATTCCCACATAGTGACCTTTGCACCATCTTCACTTTGGTCTCTCAGCTCCCCTCGATGAGTTGCGTGCTTCTGCCTTTTGCAGCTCCCCGTTCTTTGGAGTCAATCCTGTGATTTTTCTCTATTAACTTTTTTCCTTTTGTGTCATAGGAGCGTGTGTCCCTCCAACCAGGAATGTTCATCAGCTCCAGGTGGGAGAGAGAGAGATTTGATACCAACAAGCTACACTGAGGCAAAAACTACCTGTGCCTTATATCCACTAGGACTGTACATAGCGTTGGCTGCTCAAGTTAGTGATCTTAGTGTAAAAAGACAATTATAGTTGTAGAGCAGATGCAGCCCAGGTGCAGGGTTTGGCATTAGATTTCCCCTTGACCTGACCTAAACTCCATCACTTTTCCTAATCTAAACAAACCCTGAGCATCACGGTTATACTGTTCCCTCATTTCAAGGCAACTGTTAGTCATCGAGTTCCCCCTTCGGAATCAAATTGTTTCATTCCCAGTTACTCTGATGTTGCTTCAAGTTGTGCTGGAGAGCAGATATTTTTACTACTATTTTCCTCACTTAAAATATATTGAACTATAACAAAGAGCAGGAACAGGGCAGGGATAGGAAAAATTGTCAGTTCACCCTCTGTAACAACAGAAGAAGTAAGGGTAAATCAGAGGGATTATCTTATTCCCCATCACCATCCCAATCCCCTGTTGTTCAGTTGGTAAGGTCAATATTTTTTCTAAAGGGCTGGCAAGAGGATTCCCTAGTAAAAGACTTGTAACTCAGCAAAATACCCATTCATTGGTCTCCCAAAGCAGTTGTGGACCAGGTCCTGCAGGAGGTCACGCCTGAAGATAGCTCCTTCCTAATCAGCTGCATGTTGCCTATTATTTGGGAAATCCATTTTCCCATCTCTACCTAGATGGGGATTGCAAGTGACATTTCTCTTCAGCTCACCCCTGGGAGGTGCTGCAAATGTGTAGAAAATGAAATCCGTGTTGAATGTGATATAGCTGCAGAAAGAAACCTATTTTTATTAGATACCTGATATTTGGTGTCTTACAGGGATTCAAAGCCGCATCTGAATTTTGTCCCAAATTTAAATCTGTGCCACTAGATTAAAAAATAAAAGGGCATAGTTGGGGGAGTTATACTTCACTATCACTACTGATATGTTGTGTGGTTGGTGAAGAATTGTATGCCAGAGAAGTGTAAAATTACTCCAAGTAAGGTCAAAGATTTGACAAAAAGAAGAACAGGAGTACTTGTGGCACCTTAGAGACTAACAAATTTATTAGAGCATAAGCTTTCGTGGACTACAGCCCACTTATGCATCCGAAGAAGTGGGCTGTAGTCCACGAAAGCTTATGCTCTAATAAATTTGTTAGTCTCTAAGGTGCCACAAGTACTCCTGTTCTTCTTTTT
>NC_048322.1:1952178-1964467 GCF_013100865.1 Trachemys scripta elegans | reverse complement strand
CAAAAAGAAGAACAGGAGTACTTGTGGCACCTTAGAGACTAACAAATGTATTAGAGCATAAGCTTTCGTGGACTACAGTCCACTTCTTCGGATGCATATAGAATGGCTATATGCATCCGAAGAAGTGGGCTGTAGTCCACGAAAGCTTATGCTCTAATAAATTTGTTAGTCTCTAAGGTGCCACAAGTACTCCTGTTCTTCTTTTTGCGGATACAGACTAACACGGCTGCTACTGTAGAAATTGCAGGTAGTGGTGGTTGATTTTCACCCCAGAGATTGAAACTATGGTGACCTGTGGCCCAGGTAAACTATTTTTAGAACCCTGCTCCTTTGTTAAGTGGCATTGGTCACACTCCTAAAGGATGCCATGATTAAATTGGGCACAACTGTCTTTTACCATTTGGATCCAAAGTTTCATGAAGCACAAAGAGAGACCAGTGATTCCTTCAGAGCAATTCCATGCCTATGGGTTCCAGGCTGTCTGCCTTGTTGGACAATAAGCACTGCCATGCTGGGCAAACAATGGTAGCCAGTGAGGGAATGTATCAGATTCCAAGTTCAGACTGTAGGATACATGAATGCTAAGTCCAGAGTCTGTGGTTTGGTCTCTTCGTTTTGATTATTAAGTCTAATGCATTTGTATCACTTCTCCTGCTGCTACTTTGAAAGATTAGAAAGTGTGAAAATCAAGAGAAAACTACCCTATATTTTGTAATCTTTGAATAAGTTATTACCAGCGACAATGAAATAAACATGAAGTTATTTAGTGTAATGGAAGAGGCTGATCATGTGATAACTTTCAGTGTTACAATATAATTCAGGTTTTCTCTCCCTGCCCCCTCTGACTACATAGGAAATGGTGACTAATCCTGAAATTAAAACCTCACTCCAAAGGAATTAGAGTGGGGGAATATGTAAGAGAAATAGCATGTATGAGAATAGAGACCCAGTGTAAACGGTAATTATTTCTATTTCAAATGGAATTTATTGTGAGAAATTTTAAAATAAATCTTCCCTTTAGAGGAAAATTACTTGAGACAATATGTGTAGCCTTTTACCCAGTTAGAGGGTAACAGCCACAGAGTTCTCCAGGTCTCTTGTTTGCAAATCAAAGATGTCACATCAGGCAGGAGATGTCAGAATCTAAAATGGTGATGGATGTGTGATGGTAGCTTTTCTGGATTGTTTTTTTCAGTTTTGTTTGGTTTCTTAATTTAATTTATATTTTGCAACCAGTTATTTTGATAGGTGCTGAGGACCCTTTTCCTTTTGAGCACACCTGTTTAACCCTCAGGCCTGGCTCTCGAAACCTCCCCAAAGCTGCCCTTGTTTCTTTCATGTTTGATATCACACATCCACACTACATGCGGTTCTCAGCAACAGCTACTTTGAGAAACCTGCTGTGTTAAGAGAGCCTTTTCCAAACTGACATTGGCCCAAAGACTGCCTCAATTCGGTTTGAATTCTACTGCACTACCCTCAGGTGACCAACCATGAACCCCACCCCTTAAATTCTTTCGGAATTTTGAAAGTTCCCTTCCTGTTCGCTTGGTATTGCATGCAGTGGTCTCAGCGCATCTTTCCAGGTGACCATGCCTGCTCCATACACCAGGTGATCCTCAGCTTGGAGCAATACTGAGCTGCTGGACCTCATCAATATTCGGGGAGAAGAGGCTGTTCTCCAGCCGTAGGAATTCTGATACCTATGGACAGATTTCACGTTGCATAAGAGAAAGGGGTCATGACTGGGACACACTGCAAAGTGAAGGATCTGTGAAACTCCTACCACGAGGCGCGGGAGGCAAACCACCATTCTGGTGCTGCACTCATGAGCTCCCGGCTCTATAAAGAGCTGGATCCGATACTCAGTGGTGACCCCGCTTCGACTGCGAAGGCCCCTGTGGATACTTTGGTGGCTCACATGCCAGCCGAGAGTGGACCAAGCAAGGAGGAGGAAATCTTGGATGAGGATGTGGAGGTGGAGGGAGATCCAGAGGCAGAGGATGTGTTGGAGGTCAGAGATGCTTGCAGCCAGGAGTTCTTCTCTACCCCAGAGGCTAGTTGGGATTAGGTCCTGCTTTGAGCAGGGGGTTGGACTAGATACCTCCTGAGGTCCCTTCCAACCCTGATATTCTATGATTCTAGCCAGTCACAGGTGTCGGAGCTTGGCGAAGCGTAAACAGGAGAGGAGGCCCCTGGTAAGTGGCTTTGATTTGGGGAATCTCTGACGCGAGTTGTTGGGGGCAGGAGGGTTGCAGAAAGGAGGCTTGTGTCTGTATGATGTGTGTACCACCACATGCCTAGTCTGAACGATGGAACAGGGTGATGATTGACTCCCTTCTCAGGAATCTGCCCCAGAGATCTCCACAAAACTCTCATGGAGATACAGGGCAATCTGCTGCCGCAGGTTCTTTGGCAGAGCTACTTTGTTTCTTGCCCCATTAAGGGTAACTTTCCCGCACTACTCTGCCATCACAGGAGGGGCAGGCGGGGACCATTGCTGCACACAGGCGAGCCACATAAGATCCAGGGCAGATGCCGCTGTCTTGCCGAAGACCCTCCCTTCATTCCCTGTTCACCCTCAGCAGTGAGATATCTTCTATAATGAACACAGCCTGTCGAAAATGTGGGCACAGACATGATTATAAGGTCCCACCTACAGTTCTGTCTCTCCCCAAGAGCCATGTGCCCAGTGTACAGTATGGTCCTGGAACAGTGATTTCCTCTGCCCCTGCTGTTACCATTTTGGGGGTCTTGTGGCTAATGTGTGCTTGCCCGGGTTTAGCCAGTTACTGATAGGTATGTGAATAGTGGCTTTGTTCTAAATCACTGCATCAGTGGTCTGTGTTGCAAACAATACTGCTTCGGTAAAATGTTGCGTTTTGGCTTCACGGATATGCCTTTGGGATCACAGCCTCCCTCTTTGTTATTGCTGGCTGAACGGCTGCTCAGAATTAGAAAGCGGCCATGAAGAACTAAAGAGAACTTTCTGCATGAGGTTATGATGCAGTCTGCAGCTGAAAAACAAGAATCAATGGCGTGGTGGGATAGTGAGAAGAGTGACAAAAGGAGAACGCAGTGCGCCAGAACAAAGCCATGGAGTGGCTCTTAAACATTATGGAGTGCCAGGCAGACATGGTCCAGGCTCTACTAGCACTGCAAACTGAGCAGCTCTGTGACCACCCTCCCCTGCACCCGCTGTTGCAAAACTCTTTGCCATGCACCCCCTAGACAGTGCCAACACACTCTTAGCAACCTCCTGGCTCCAGTCTGTATCCGCTGCATTCCACTCCTGCCCAATCACAGTCCAGCCCTGCGGACACCCGGTACCCAGTTCACTCAACACCTGTCTCTCTGTAGTTTATTCCTGCTGAAGTACAGTACCCGCTACACTGTACTCTAAAGGATAAGGTTGCATACGATACCTGGACATACACAGATCTTTAACTGTCCCTGGACCCCACCTCCTCATGGGACCCTCCCTTCCCCCATCCCCCACAGTGCTGAATTCTTGTTTTTGTTGTTTTTCCTCTCCTCCGGTGGTTGATTTTTAATAAAAGAATAGTTTTGGGTTGAAAGCAATCTTCATTCCATAAATGGAAAGCAAACCGAGCCTTGCAAAGAAACAATCACCTCTTAGCATTACAAGCACTGCAGTCCAGTACATAGCAACAAATATTAGTGGCTTTCAGCTTCGCATTTCTGCCTCGAGGTATCCCTGATTCTTATGGCCCTTCGCTCTGCCCCTTTAACAGCCCTGATCTCTGGCTGTTCAAATTCATCCTCCAGGTGCTGAGCCTCAGTTGTCCAGCCCTGAGTGAAGCCTTCACCTTTCACCCTTCCCTTCACAAATATTATGGGGCGTACAGCATGCGGCTATAAGGATAGGAATATTGTCATCAGCCAGGTCCAGCCTTTCATATAGGCAGCACCAGCATCCCTTCAAATGGCCAAAAGCACACTCAACAGTCATTCTGTACTTGCTCAGCCTGTTTTTGAACCGTTCCTTGGTGCTGTCAATGTTCCCCATGTACGGCTTCATGAGCCACAGCATTAAGGGGTGAGCAGGGTCTCCCAGGATCACAATGGGCATTTCGACTTCCCCTACAGTGATCGTCTGGTCCGGGAAGAAAGTCCCTGCTCTCAGCTTCCTCAATAGGCCAGTGTTCTGAAAGATGCTTGATCAGTCTGCGTTAATGTCTGTGAAATGCCCATGGTGATCCACAAGTGCCTGGAGAACCATAGAAAAATACCCCTTGTGATTAATGTATTCAGTGGCTAGATAGTCAGGTGCCAGAAATGGAATATGTGTACCATCTATCCCCCGCTGCAGTTAGGAAGCCCATTTGTTCAGAGTCATCCACAATGTCAACACGTTGCCCAGAGTCTCAGTCTTTCAGCGCAGGATGCAATTAATGGCCCTGCACACTTGTGAACATGCGTTCAACGGTCAACTTTCCCACTCCGAACTCGTTAGCGACTGATTGGTAACAGTCTGGAGTAGGCAGCTTCCACAGTGCAATTGCCATGCACTTCTCCAACACAGCTTTCATTCTTGTGTCCTTGCACCACAGGGCTGGGGAGAGCTCATCACACAGTCCCATGAATGTGGCTTTCCTCATCCGAAAGCTCTGCAGCCACTGCTCATCATCCCAGATGTACATCACGATGTGATCCCACCACTCGGTGCTTGTTTCCTGAGCCCAAAAGTGGTGTTCCACTGTGGTCAACACCTCCATGAATGCCACAAGCAATCTTGTGTTGTAGCGACTACATGTGGTGAAATCAATGTCGAACTCCTCTTGCCTTTTTAGTTTAAAGTATAACTTCACTGCCACTCGTGAAGACCGAATAGGCAGAGCGCGTAGCACACAAATCATTGAAAGATGGCGCCAAATGCGGACGGAAGCCCAGGGATTGCTGAGATGTGCAGCAATGCATCACAGAGCATTCACGGAGGTGCTGACAGCTTTTGGGCTTAGGAAACACCTCCCTCCACCGTCCCACAACTCTTAGCAGCAGAAGAGGAAGAGATGCTTAGTGGGATAGCAGCCCAGAGTACACCGCTTCAAGGACCGCTGTAAGTGCCTCAAGTGTGAACACACTATTGTGCAGGCAGCTGACTGTATGAACACACAATAGTGTTTCTCTTCAGCGCTCTCTGAACGACACTGTACCTCCCAGCGCTATAGCTCTGCCAGTGTAGACATAGGCTCAGAAAGACTTCCAGGATCCCAGGACTGATCACCTCTGATCCCAGGACTGATCACCTCTGGGGAATGAAGCACAACGTCGACAGGCTATGCAGCCTTCAGAAGTCTCCCTGTACTTGCAAAGCCAGCTAGCCTAAAGTGCTGGACCATCTATAAAGTGCTGGTTCCTAAACTGCAGCTACAGTTCCTACTCCAGGTGAATGCAAAGACCGAGAAGTGGAGAGATTCAACCCCTTATAATCTTAAAAATGTTTTGTTCCTTTTTCTTTTTATGAACTTGGAGACCTGCCAGCCTTTCTATTAGATTGGGGGTGGAGGCGGTGCGAAGTGTCTGTGTGTGTGTGCCTCTGACATCTACAAAGTGACAATGCTAGGAAGACTAGTTCCCCAAATCTTAATAGCCTTAAAACTCTGCCCTATGAAATGACCGAATGCATGCTCCTCACCTATGGAAGCATTGCAAGGAATTGAGCTGTCAGACACATATTGTTCAGCAAGAGCTGTTTGAACTTCTTTTACTAATGTCTCGCTAAGGTCTGTATGTGTTTTGGGGTGAAAAGACAAGAAGCATTAGCTACACAATCTAAGGAGAAAACTAATTAGCTTTGAGATTGTAGGCTAAATGTAAGCAGTAATTTGGTTTCGGTATTGAAATATTCAGCTAGCCTGGGTTGCACTGCCTGGGT
Organism: Trachemys scripta elegans; assembly: GCF_013100865.1. Classification (NCBI taxonomy): domain Eukaryota; kingdom Metazoa; phylum Chordata; order Testudines; family Emydidae; genus Trachemys; species Trachemys scripta. The sequence continues at coordinate 1,958,568 of NC_048322.1, read as the reverse complement.
AGAAATCTCTAACTGGGCTTTCGGCATCACTAAATACCTTTTGCCTTGCCTTGCCTTGCCTTGCCTCCTTGCCTTCTTCGGTTGCTCTTTTAGGATTTATAAGGGTTGGTTTTCTGCTGTATTAATCTGATGGTTTGACTAAATTGATGACTTGATTCCAATGCAATATCCTTGTTAACTCATTGATTTACTGATTTGGCCTGAACTTTGTCACTGTATTGTTTAACCCTTAGCTGAGTGGTGTCTATAGTCATTTAGCCTTAGTTATGTGTGTGCTTGGATTTATTTGTTCTTGTTAATAAATCATGTAACTGGGATATTGAGTAATTTCTTTCAATAAGCAACCGGGGCTGGAACTTTTATTTGTATATTTCCCTTTAATTCAATCTCATTTCATACTCTTCTAAGTTAAGGAACATGCAGCAACAAATACTGGCACAAACCTATTGCTGACCCATTATGTGCCAATCCAGCAGGAGTAGAGAACAAATACCTCCTGGAGCAGACATTGTCACACTGGACTGTAAATACAGACGTATGTTCCCAAGGTTTGCTGTTTTTCTCAAATCATGGCATAAGGGTGACACCTACAGCTGCTTGTAATCATGCTTGGCAGGAACGAGACACATATATGAATTTCCTGGGGAGGCAGGGGGATCTGGGATATCCTGGACCTTGGAGGCTATTTACCCAGAGCTCAGGAGCAATCTACTCAGGGATGATGAAGTAGAAAAGAGTGGGGTGCTGCTTTCCCCACTTATTTCTCCTTACCCCTTTTCAGTCTATCTTAGGGTGACCAGACGTCCCAATATTTGCTTGTTTGTCCCGTGTCCCAACAGAGTTGAGACACGGGAAAAACAAGCTATTTTGCCCTCTGCTCTGGCTCACAGGTGGAGCCTAGAGGGGCTCTTGCCCACCCTCCCGTACTCCGCCCCCTTCTTCCCCCTTGGATCCCTCCCCAAATCCCCATCTTGGCCCCGCCACTTCTCCAACCACGTGGCATTCCTCCTCCTCCCTCCTAGGTTTGCACATGGGCCATGGCCGGGGCCGGGAGCGCAGTGCAGAGGCTGCTCCAGCCCTGCAGCTCCCGGGGCAACACGGTGGGTCTGGGGGCAATGCGGAGCGGGCAGGGGGCGGAGACATGTGTGGGGCGGACACGCTCCTGCCAGGAGGGGTCAGGCCCAGCTGCCTGGTTCACCCCCTGCCCTGGAGGGAGGGAATGGGGAAGCTGGGGGTGTATCAGCAGGGCCGGCTTTAGGCCAATTTAACCAATTCCCCTGACGGGCCCCACGCCTAAGACGGTCCCGTGCCCAAGCCCTGGTACAGCATACCGGTGTGGCGCAGCTTACCCAGGAGGCAATTTAAAGGGCCTGGGGCTTCCAGCAGGGGCTGGAGCCCCAGGCCCTTTAAATTGCCACCAGAACCCCACTGCAGGAGACCTGGGGTAGGGCTGCTGGGCTCTGGGGGCTATTTAAAAAGTCCGGGGCTCCCTTTGCTTCTACTGCCCCGCCACTTCCCCAGGGATCTGGGGGCTATTTAAAGGGTCAGGGCGATAGAAGCAGGGGAGCCCCGGGCCCTTTAAATAGCCCCCAGAGCCCTGGGATAGCGGGGGCTCGGGGGCTATTTAAAGGCCCAGAGCTCCAGCTGCCTCTGCTGCACCCCCTGCCCGCACCAGCCCCGCACCTTCTGCCCTGTCCACAGCCAGCCCTTCTCTCCAGCCAGCCCTGCACCCCCTGCCTGCAGCCAGCCCCTGCCGCACCCCCTGCCTGAAGCCAGCCAGTCCCACATTCCTGTCTCAAGCACTGCCAACCCCTGCCACACCCCCTGCGACCCTGCCTGAAGCCAGCCAGCCCACCCCACACACTCTGTCTCCAGCCAGCCTTGCATCCCGTGCCCTGCCTGCAGCCAGACCCTACCTCCAGTCAGCCCCTGCCCTACCTCCAGCCAGCCCCATGTCCACTGGTGCCTTGCAGTTCCCAGGGCAGTAACCCTGCACACCTGCTTCAATGAGGGGGGCAGGGAGCAGCTGGGACCCACACATGTCCACACCAGTAGGGTGACCAGACAGCAAGTGTGAAAAATCGGGGTGGGGGGATAATAGAAAAAGACCCCAAAATTATGACTATCCCTATAAAATCAGGACATCTGGTCACCCTAGCACACCCCCAGGGAGTGGCGGGAACCCACACATAGGAAACGGAGCTCATTAATAACCGATCAACAGAATATATGATGCAATATACATAATATATAATTTTATTATTTATATAGTTATGGAAAGTAAATAATACATGGAAGAAATGAAAGGCTTTTTTTACATTTTTTTTTTGGTTAGTCAACCCTGCCGGGGCCCTGCCGTAAATGTTCGAATTGGGCCCTGCGCTTCCTAAAGCCGGCCGTGTATATCGGGGTTTGGGGCTGAGAATTGGGTGGAGACAGGGCTATGCCACTGCCGCCTAGTGGGGGGGGAGTGCTCAGTTTTTTTTTTGCTCCCCCCCGCGTCCCAATATTTCATCCTTGTCATCTGGTGACCCTAGTCTCTCCTCTTTCCCTTTCGTCTACCCCCCTGTCCCCTGGCAGGGAGAATTGGTCACTTCCCTGCTCCCAGGGGCGCTCACTCCGTAGCTGGATTGGCCCCTGCGAGTGCTAATAGGAGCGAGAGCCTGGGTGCGGGTCAGACCCTGCAGTGGCTCTGGGACACACAGGCAGGAGGAGGAGCAGAGATGGGGCTAATTTCCACCTCAGAAACTCCCTGGCAGCTGCAGCCCAGTTTGGGCTTGAAGGAGTCAGGAAGGGGCTGGAGCAGCGGGGAGTGGACAGCTGGTAGGAAGTAAGCAGGAAAATCATGGAAAAGAGCAGTGGGGCAGCTCCTGGAGGCGATGCTCTGTAAAGTACGAGAGTGCTGGTGCTGCGGCCTCCAGTGTGAGCTGGGAGCCCGGGCTGTAGTGTGAGAAACTGCTGTGGTAGGAATTTGCTACTTAGGGTGCACTGAGCATGATCAGTAACATCTGTTGAAGCCACTGCCCTTCACCCTGCCCTTACTTGGAATCATATTCTGCAGACTGTTTTTTACAGGGGCTCAAAGGGGGCAAATCGGGGGGGGGGGTGTGGAAATGGACTGGTCAGTGGGGTCAAGCAGCTGCAGGCATGGTTAGGAGAAGGGCTGAGGGGAAAAGGAGCAGGGGTGAAACCCAGGGGTGAGGTGGTGCCAGAGGGTAAAACTCCAGCACAGGCAGAGGGGATAATAGTTACCACGATGGACTCACACCAGTGTTAGCAAAAATAGTGGGGGGTGGGGGGGCAGAGGGTTTTTTTTATTTCCCCTCCCACAGCCTCCCCCGATCTTTTGTGGTCCACTTAGAACAAGGGCTAGGGTGTCCCCATTTTGGGGTACTCTCTCCACACTGGACTCTTCCCTGATCCACTGATCATTGCATATGCTTCAAGCAAATATAATTTATTAAAGCGCAATCAATTTAAAAAATAAGGAAAGATGGGAAAGGTTAAAGGAAAACACATAACCTCATTCTGTGGCACAGGGATATCACAAACAGCAGTCTCTGGATCATAAAGGAAGTTCACAGTCTCTCCCTCACATGTCCCAGGCCTCCTTCCCAGGTCCTGGCTGTGGTGCAGAGATGCCACAGGATGAACACTTGCTCTGGCGGTGGCCACATGCCCTCAGGCGCTAGAAGGCAGGACCCTTCTTCCCAGCATTGGCCCCCCCCATGTAGGGGTTACAATCCCCCAAATCTGGCCTGCAAGGCAGCTTGACTGGTGGCAACTTCCTGTGCTTCTGCCCTGGGTCCCCTTAGTCTCCCAAGCTGCTCCCCGCACCCACCTCCAGCCACAGGCTGCCACTGCTCTGCCTCCATGTCCCTGGGCTGCTTCTCTGCCTCTTGCTGTCACAGCTCGGTTCCCCGGCTCTTCTTGGGCTCCAGCTCTCTCCTTAGCTCGGCCCCACTCTGGCCCAGGTAGTTCCAGCTCACATGTGAGGAAGGGACCCCCTGGCCTGCTAAATCCCTCATCAGACTGCCCGCCCTGTCAGTCAGGGTGACCTGGAGCTTTGGCATCTCCGCATTGCCCCTAGAGCTGAAAGCTAAGTAAGCTGAACGCCAAAGACTCGCCATGAAGGCGAAAGAAAGAGAGCAAAACCATTAATTGGACTGCTAGAAAAGCAGAACCAGAACCTTCCCTGTCACTGATTCCCACCTTCCAAAAATCCACAAATGGAAACAATTGTGTCTTGCATCCAAAGTGACAGATGATGTTACAGAATATTTCACTACCTTTGAGAGGCTGTGTGTGATTCATGAGATTCCCGAGGACAAAAAAATCCCAATTTGGTTGCAAAGTTAATTGGTAAAGTTCTGAATATGCCAATTCAGGATGCTTTAGATTACTATTAATTCAAAGAAGTGATTCTGAAATGATTTCAGATCACCCCTGAAACATATCGGGCAAATTTTAGGAATCTTAAGAGAAATGCTGGTATGAGTAACGGGGAATATGTAAACAGGATGAAAGATCTGATGGGGAAATGGTGAGGGGAAGGGGAACTGAAAGCTTTGAAGAAATGTTTGAACTTATTGCTCAGGAACATTTCTTAAGCATATGTAAAGATGATATGAAGCAATGTCTGTGGGATCAAAATGTGAACACTGGATGAGGTGGTCTCTCTAGCTGGTGCTTTGAGCAGATCCTGGCATCTATTGAGTGTAAGCCCAGAAAGGGAAGTTTAAACCTGGTGAGAAGCAGCGTTCCTGTTTTACCCTTGGGAAAAAGGAGGGTGGCTGGGAGGCTGGACACTCACAGCCTGTGATGTTCCCCTCTGGTGTTGTCTGGACTGGTGATCTGCTAGGTCACTCTAATCCTTGCCTCTGGGAGTCAGCCTTACCCTGCTCAGCTGTGAGAACCCCCACTCCTGGGCTGTTCACACACAGCCTCTGCCATGTAAGCTGCTCCCAGCTACTGGCAAGCGAATGACGCTAGCCAATATCTCAGGTCCCAGACACAACCCTAGGAACGTCCATCTTACAGTGTCCAGCTTATATAAGTTCATCAATTTAACAAAGAAATGGCTATGTACCAGGCTTGTTCTCCCAAGGGGAGTCTCTTACATACTGCAAACCAAACACTCTGCTTCAGGTAGACTAAACAAACAGATTTATTAAAGATAAAGGTAGATATAAGTGATTATAAGTCAAAGCACAACAAAGTCAGATCTGGTCAAATGAAATAAAAGCAAAACACATTCTAAGCTGACCTTAAGACTTTCAATGTCCTTACAAACTTAAACATGTGTCAGCATATAATGCCTGCATCTGTAACTTTCACTCTATGCATCCGAAGAAGTGAGGTTTTTACCCATGAAAACTTATGCCCAAATAAATCTGTTAGTCTTTAAGGTGCCACCAGACTCCTTGTTGTTTTTGTAGATACAGACTGACACGGCTACCCTCTGATACTTACAAACTTAGAGGCTTCTCATCACAGGCTGGCTCTTCGGCCAGGCTCTCCCCTTTGATCAATGGTTCAGTCGCTTGGTGCTGGTGGTGTCTGTAGATTGTGACAAAGTTTCTCCTCTGCCTTGGTGGGTCCTGCGCACCTCAGATTCATGGCAGCTCTCAGTTTGGCCACTTTTTTTGCTAGTGACTCAAACCTGCCATTCACTCAGCTAACCTTATCACTGGCCAGCATAGGGAAAGGGAGGAGAACAATCCCCTCAGTCTATGCTGATGCACCTAGTGGATCAGGGGACAGGTTAGGGACCTTCCCCTCTGGTGGGACCCACAGTCCAGGTCAACTCCTCTTGTATCCAATAGGGAGTTGAGGGGGGATGGAGGAAACCTGGGCCTGCCCTCTACCAGCCCAGGTCCCTGTGGATTGCAGCTGTCTTTAGTGTCTCCTATAACAGCTACAACTCCCTGGGCTACTTCCCATAGACTCATGCCAACACTTTCTTTAGCCTCACCGCAGGACCTTCCTCCTGATGTCTGAAGATGCTTGTACTCCTCAGTCCTCCAGCAGTAAGCCTACTCACTCTCAGCTTCTTGCGTGCCTCTTGCTCCCAGCTCCTCGCATGCACCTCACTAACTGAAGTGAGGTACTTTAAAAACCAGATGCTCTGATTAGACTGCCTGTCTACACTACGGGATTAATCCGAATTTAGATAATTCGGATTTGAGAAACAGGTTGTATAAAGTCGAAATGAGTGTGGCCACACTAGCACAGAAATTCGGTGGTGTGCGTCCAAGTACCGGGGCTAGCGTCGATTTCTGCACCGTTGCACTGTGGGTAGCAAATCCATAGCTATCCCATAGTTCCCGCAGTCTCCCGCGCCCATTGGGATTGTGGGTTAAGATCCCAGTGCCTGATGGGACAAAAAAC
>NC_048322.1:1909781-1947365 GCF_013100865.1 Trachemys scripta elegans | reverse complement strand
GCTGTCTACTGGGGTGGAATGGGAAGGTGTACGGAGCCTCCCCCCCCCCCGCGTTCTTACACGTCTGGGTGAGGAGGATACGGAACATGGGGAGGGGGGAGGGTGGAACAGGGGCTGAAGCGGCAGTCTGTTTTCCAGCAGCCGTTCCTGAACCTCCACCAGACGCCGGAGCAGCCCCAGCGTTGCATCCTTCATCCTCTGGTCTTCCTGCCGCCATCTCTCATCTCGATCGTCTCTCCTCTCCTCACGTTGGTCCCTCCTGTCCTCACGTTCACTGACTTCTTTCCTATACTTTGAAACTGTTTCCTTCCACTCATTCACATGAGCTCTGTCACTCCTGCTGGATTGCATAATTTCAGAAAACATGTCCTCCCGCGTCTTCTTCTTACGACGCCTTATCTGTGATAACCTTCGGGATGGAGGAGGGAGGCTTGCGGAATTTGCAGCTGCTGTAGGGAGGGGAAAAAAGAGAGAATTGTTTTAAAAGCTACATTTTGCAGAACAATGCTTATACTCTTTCACGGTGACCAACACTGTTCACATTACATAGCACATGTGATTTCTGTGCAAGGTCGCATTTTGCCTCTTAATGCTGAGTGCCTGTGACTTTGCTGCTAGAGATCAATCACAGGTCTGGGCAACAGAGGTTCACGTTCCAGCAACAGAATTCGGCTTGCATGCGGCCATGGTAAGCTTCAGCGCCGTCCGTGCTTTCCAACATACCAAGCATAGCTTGTAGAGTGCTGCAGAAGCCTGGCCAATCTCAGCCAGTTGGGTGGGGGGCAGTGTGGTGGTGCTTGTCTGGGCCCCTTCAGGCAAGTAGAGTGCTGCGGTTTTTCTGTTAACATTCAGCAGCACCAGAAAACAAACTAACCCTGCAGGAAGATCCCTGCAGGCACCAAACTACCCACCCCCCCCCCGGCCGCCCCCCCCCCCCTCCATGAATTCTCTGGGATGATCACGGTACCCTCCCCCCACCGCGTGGCTGGTAACAGGGAAGATCCCTGCTAGCCAAACGCGAAAAACTCAGGGCCAATTTCCCATCTGCGCTTGGCTAACTGCAGGGAAGGATTTATTTTCAGACACAGGCAAACAGCCCAGTAGGAACGGCCACCTCTGTCCCCTTAATTAAGTTCCCGTATTTCAACCAGGTTACCAGGAGTGATATCACTCTCCTGAGGATTACACAACAAGATAAAGAACGGATGTTGCTTGAATGCCAGCAAACACCGGGACCATACGCTGCCAGGCTTTGTCAGGCAATGATACCAGATTACTTGCTGCAAGCATGGCGTGGTCAAGTGTCCTACCATGGAGGAGGGAATAAAGATGCACTGCCCAGAAACCTTCTGGCAAGGCTTTCGGAGTACCTCCAGGAGAGCTTCATTGAGATGTCCCTGGAGGATTTCCGCTCTATCCCCATACACGTTAACAGACTTTTCCAGTAGCTACAGACTTTTCCAGTAGCTGAACTGACCGCGAATGCAAAGTCAGGCAAAGTAATCATTAAAAACCGTTTGCTTTTAAAACAAGTTTTATATTTTAAAAGGTAAACTCACCTGAGGTCCCTTCCATGGGGTCAGAGTCTTGGGTACTGGCTTGGGAGGCTTGGGAGGGTACTTCAGTCAGGGTGATAAAAAGATCCTGGCTGTTGGGGAGAAGGGAGTGCTGTGTGCTCTCTGCAAGCTCATCCTCCTCCTCCTCCTCCTCCTCTACCCCATCGGCAGAATCCTCAGGCGTCGAGACTATCCCCGACCCAGAATCCACAAACACAGGTGGGGTAGTGGTGGCAGCCCCCCCTAGAATTGCATGCAGCTCGGCGTAGTAGCGGCATGTCCGCGGCTCTGACCCGGAGCCTCCTTTGTTTTTTGATAGGCTTGTCTGAGCTCCTTGACCTTCACGTGGCACTGCTCAGAGTCCCTATTGTGGCCTCTCTCCATCATGCCCTTGGAGATTTTTTCAAAAGTTTTTGCATTTCGTCTTTTAGAACGAAGTTCTGCAAGCACTGAATCCTCTCCCCATACAGCGATCAGATCCAGTACCTCCCTCACGGTCCATGCTGGTGCTCTTTTTCGATTATCAGCCTGCATGGTTACCTGTGCTGATGAGGTATCTGTGGTCACCTGTGCTCTCCACGCTGGGCAAACAGGAAATGAAGTTCAAATATTCGCGGGGCTTTTCCTGTCTACCTGGCCAGTGCATCCGAGTTCGGATTGCTGTCCAGAGCGGTCACAATGATGCACTGTGGGATAGCTCCCGGAGGCCAATACCATCGAATTGCGGCCACACTAACCCTAATTCGAATTGCTAAAATCGATTTTGGCGCTACTCCGCTCAGGTGGAGTACAGAAATCGATTTAAAGGGCCCTTTACATCGAATTAAATGGCGTCGTTATGTGGACGGTTACAGGGTTAATTCGAATTAAAGCTGATAAATCCGAATTAAAGTCGTAGTGTAGACCAGGCCTGAATTCTAGTAGCTTCTTAATTGGCTCTAGGTGTCCTAATTAGCCTGCCTGCCATAATTTGTTCCAGCAATGTCCTGATTTTTCTGGAACAGGGCATTATCTTACACAGGAAAAAGGGACCTGCTTAATCTGGGGCTAATATATCTACCTTCTATCACGCTCCTCTAGCCCGACCCTGTCACAAGATGTAGGCGAAAGAGAGAGAGCATGGCAAAATGTCTCTTCCTTTTATCATGTCCTTTCTTTCCTCTTGGCTTTGCCCCCCCCCCCTTCGGAGTCAGGTGAGCATTACCTCATCGCAGTCCCAAACTGACCAAAGGAAGGTGGTTTTCATAGATTCATAGATTCTAGGACTGGAAAGGACCTCGAGAGGTCATCGAGACCAGTCCCCTGCCCGCACAGCAGGACCAAATACTGTCTAGACCATCCCTGATAGACATTTATCTAAGATACTCTTAAATATCTCCAGAGATGGAGATTCCACAACCTCCCTAGGCAATTTATTCTAGTGTTTAACCACCCTGACAGTTAGGAACTTTTTCCTAATGTCCAACCCTTGCTGCAGTTTAAGACCATTGTTTCTTGTTCTATCATTAGAGGCTAAGGTGAACAAGTTTTCTCCCTCCTCCTTATAGAATCATAGAATATCAGGGTTGGAAGGGACCTCACGAGGTCATCTAGTCCAACCCCCTGCTCAAAGCAGGACCAATCCCCAACTAAATCATCCCAGCCAGGGCTTTGTCAAGCCTGACCTTAAAACCCTCTAAGGAAGGCGATTACACCACCTCCCTAGGTAACCCATTCCAGTGCTTCTCCACCCTCTTAGTGAAATAGTATTTCCTAATATCCAACCTAAACCTTCCCCAATCACATCTGCAGTTGATGTCACCAATGGTGCCAGAGGATTGAACTGGACACCTCTGAAGACATTCATTCTGCTTATCCACCACTCTAGTGAAAGTGCAAACTATCCTAACTTGAACTATAACCCTGAGCCACTCAGTGCTGCATAGGCCTCATTGTCAGACTGGCAAAAGGAGTCACATTGTAGGGGGAAATTTTCCTGTGTTGTGCAATATCCCTATAGTACCATCTTCCCCATAATGCCATCTTGGATTTCTGTAAAAACCATTTGGAATCCATGTTTGATATCCTTCTTCCTCACCCCCTGTTGTGTTTTGGCGCCCTTTTCATCTAAGGGCGGGAAACTGGTAGTTTGTCCAGAGACTGGGCAGTATATAAGGCTTTGGTCTCCAGTCAGGAGGGGCTGCCCATCTGGGAGGTGGCAAGTGCTGCTGGGTGCTGCTGCTGCCCTTGAAGCGTAGGCCTAGGACCACACTAAGGCTTGGCGGGAGGCTACACACCTGCACTCAAGAACGAGCCATCATCTGCCGTGCTGATCCCTCGCATACCTCCACCCACGCTGATACAGGGAAGAAGATGACACCCTTTTAGATACCTGAAAACTGCTATCATGTCCCCTCTCAGTCTTCTCTTTTCCAAACTAAACAAATCCAATTCCTTCAGCCGTCCTTCATAGATCATGTTCTCAAGCTCTTTAATCATTCTTGTTGCTCTTCTCTGTACCCTTTCCAATTTCTCCACATCTTTCTTGAAATGCGATGCCCAGAACTAGACACAATACTCCAGCTGAGGCCTAACCAGAGCAGAGTAGAGCAGAAGAATGACTTCTCGTGTCTTGGTCACAACACACCTATTAATACATCCCAGAACATGTTTGCTTTTTTTTGCAACGGCATCACACTGTTGAGTCATATTTAGCTTGTCGTCCACTATAACCCCTAGATCCCTGTCTGCCGTACTCCTTCCTAGACAGTCTCTTCCCATTCTGTATGTATGAAACTGATTTTTTCTTCCTAAGTGGAGCACTTTCATTTGTCTTTGTTAAACTTCATCTTGTTTAACTCAGACCAATTTGTCCAGATCATTTTGAATTATGACCCTGTCCTCCAAAGCAGTTGAAATCCCTCCCTGTTTGGTATCATCCGCAAACTTAATAAGAGTACTTTCTATGCCAATATCTAAGTCGTTAATGAAGATATTGAAAAGAGCCGGTCCCCAAACAGACCCCTGTGGAACCCCACTCGTTATGCCTTTCCAGCAGGATTGGGAACCATTAATAACAACTCTCTGAGTATGGTTATCCAGACAGTTATGCCACACCATATCTAAATTGTATTTGCCTAGTTTATCGGTAAGAATATCATGCGAGACCGTATCAAATGCCTTACTAAAGTCTAGGTATACCACATCCATAGCGTCTCCCTTATCCACAAGATTCGTTATCCTATCGAAGAAAGCTATCAGATTGGTTTGACATGAATTGTTCTTTTCAAATCCATGATGGCTGTTCCCTATCACCTTACCACCTTCCAAGTCTTTGCAGATGATTTCCTTAATTACATGCTCCATTATCTTCCCTGGCACAGAAGTTAAACTAAGTGGTCTGTAGTTTCCTGGGTTGTTTTTATAGATGGGCACTATATTTGCCCTTTTCCAGTCTTCTGGAATCTCTCCCGTCTCCCATGATTTTCCAAAGATAATAGCTAGAGGCTCAGATACCTCCTCTATTAGCTCCTTGAATATTCTAGGATGCATTTAATCAGGTCTTGGTGAATTGCAGGCAGTTAACTTTTCTAAGTGATTTTTAACTTGTTCTTTTTGTATTTTATCTGCTAAACCTACCCCTTCCCATTAGCATTCACTATGTTAGGCATTCCTTCAGACTTCTCCGTGAAGACCGAAACAAAGAAGTCATTAAGCATCTCTGCCATTTCCAAGTTCCCTGTTACTGTTTCTCCCTCTTCACTAAGCAGTGGGCCTACCCTGTCTTTGGTCTTCCTCTTGCATCTAATATATTTATAAAAAGTCTTCTACCTGCTCTTCCCCCCCCTCTTGGAAAGTGCTAAGTGCCGCCAAACAGCTGTTTGGTGGCAGGAAGCGCCTGGAGGTAGGCAGAGGATGCAGCACGCTGGGAGGGAACGGGGGCAGCGGGTGAGGGGAGCTTGGCGGCAGCAGGAAATAACTCTGTGGGCCACATGTTTGAGACCCCTGGTCTAACAGATTCTTTTGTTGCTGCCTAAACCAGTGTCCATTGTTCCTGTGAGGCTGAGCTGGGTTTGTCCCATCCATGCCATGACGAAGTGTGAACTGCCTCTCTGTTCTTGGAGAGTTTTTGCCTGGGCTTGTTTTAAGCCATGAGGATACATTTTCAGCCTCATAACTATATACATTAAATTGTAACCTACAACCTTACTATAATATTACAGTAACAATTACTATAACAACCATGCTCAGTGCATTATGAGCTTCCGAACACACCCAACATGACAAACTTTGCATTGGATACCACACAATCATTTTATAAAGATGAAGATGGGGGTGCCCCCGTGAGGTACAGAGCATCACACATCCCAAAACCATTCCTCTAATCCCCTTCCCAAACCTCCTGTGAAAACAGAACAGCCAAAAAGGTGCTATCCCTGTAATTCACCTGAGGAATAAATGCCCTGTTCTTAGAGGAAGCAGACAACAAATGGCCCATGTTAATTCTGCTGTCCTCAACGCAGAAATCTCACAGGTGCCGGACACTTATGGATCTTATCATCTTGGTTTTGTGGGATTACCCTCTGCAGAACATGACATGGAGCACATAAAGGTTTTCAAGATTCATGGCAAGGGAAACTTACGATGGGAGACTACAGGTGCAGAAATTTCTGTGGTTAAGCAGAGTGTAATTCAAGAAGATAACACTGCCAGTACTTTTATTAGTAGGTTAAAGGATTCTTGTGCCTTTGACCCAAAGGCACATAGAAACATATGGTTTTAAAATCTATTGCAATTGACATGCTTATTGGAAATGATTTTTTCAGTGTAGCTCAGGCTGTTATGGTGTATACCCGCAGCAAAAGGAAATATGATGCTGGGACCCCATAGTGAAACAGTACAGTCCCATGAACTGCTGAACTAATGGGAGAGAACATTCTTCCAGGTGTGGGGGAGGTGGAGACCACTTCCTGCACTACAGCTGAAGGCACCACTACTTCAGGAAGGGAGGGGGATAAAGTGCCTGTCAGTGAGAAAACTGTCCAGGCTGTTAGCTGTGAGCACTTTGCAGCTGAACAGGCGTCATATACTGCTGTAGAGCGCACCATTGAAGGAAATTGATAAAACTCTATTTGACTTAAATAGGCAGTTGAATCAGACCTCTTTGTTCAATTCACCAACAGCTTGTGTGACAAAACCAGCTTGAGAATTTCAGCTGGAGAACCAAGAATTGCTTTTGAATTTTTTTTTTTTTTGCATTTGTACTGTAACTTGCGTGTACATGAAAATTAAAAGCGTCAAGTCTGTTCTGCTTTCAGACAGAACATTTGTATAGCTCACGACAAATGTGATACATTAGTTAAGCTCAATCTATTTTTTATTTTTGTTTTACTCCTTTGAGGTTAATATGTGCTTAACTCTGAGCAATATTGTATTTTTTATCGTAAACCTTTTTGTTCTGCCCTTGCCATTCTAGATCTGGCTGAACTGGGCACTGTTTGTGGTCCGTACAGAAGCTGTTCAATTAGCAAAGATAACAGACTAAGTACCGCTTTTATGATTGCGCATGAACTTGTCCATGTGTATGTTTTCTGTAAATACTTTTACATTTAAATAGCCAAAGATATATGCTAAGTGGAATTGATACACAGCTGAGCCTAAGAAATGAGTGTACTCGGGTAGGAGGTGCAAGGACAAGGAGGCGAAACAGCAGGCAACATCATAACACCCAGTGGTAGCAGCATGGCGTGGCAAAGAGAAAGCCCAGCCCAGGGGAGCACAGAATGGGTGGGAGGGTGTGTCAGAGAAAGTCATAGGCGCTGATTCCGTGGTTGCTCCAGGGCTGGAGCACCCACGGGGAAAAAATTGGTGGATGCTCTGCACCCACCGGCAGCTCCCCTCCCTTGCCTCCCAGCCCAGCTCACTTCTGCCTCTGCCATCTCTCCTGAGCATGCCACTGCATTCTGCTTCTCCCCCCTCCCTCCCAGCGCTTGTGCCGTGAAAGAGCTGTTTTGCGCAGCACCCGCTGGGAGGGGGAAGGAGGAGGAATGCAGCACAATTGGGGAAGAGGTGGGGTCAGGGCGGGGATTTGGGGAGGGGGTCCAATAGGGCCAGGGAGGGGCCGGAGTTGGGGGGAGCGGGGGAGGCACAAGCACCCACCGGCACCAAGGAAAGTTAGCCCCTGTGGAGAGAGTTCCCAGCTGTGGGCAGCAATTGAGTAGAGGAGAAAAGGATGCTTCCCTTCCCATCCCCCTGCCCAAATCAAACGAACACGTATCCCCTCCTGCACTGTTGTTTTCTCTCAGGCCTAGCTCGCCTCTAAAGCAGAGGGTGGGAGTCCGTAGGGTGTCTCCAAGCAGATCCAAGGTCTCCACAGCCTATGGAGCTGGCACATTTTATGGTGTAGTGCATGCGCCGCTCACCGTGCACGCACTCACGCTCGTCATGAGGCTGTGATGATGGAAGAGCTAAGAGTAAATATGGGCAAACCTCTCGTCTTCTGCCACCTAACCTCGCGTTCCTCAGAACAGACCCTACCATGGCGGCTAACTTTACTGAAGTCAATGGAGTAGTTACGCCAGAGGATTAATTTAGCTTAGTGTGATTGGCATTCGACTGAGACAGCTTCCACCAAGGCAGTGCTCATGTGGATGAGCATGACCATCTATGAACCTAGGATTCCCAATGCCCCCACATCCCCTTGAGCCCCCAGTTGATCGTTGAAGGTAGGGAAGAAAAAGATGGGCTTAGATCACGTAGTCCTTTGTCTTGCAAGTGCAGTCTGTGTCATCTATCCGATGGCTACATCACCAATTAAAATAATGTACTGTGTTTTAGATTAGAGACTTTAGAGGTGGGATTGGTGAGTTCTAATGAACAGCTCATTCGCTGCTTAAAATGTTTTTCATGTGGGCAGTGTATATTTAAGTGCAGTTGTATTTTTTTAATTTGATATCCTGACAGAAAACCCCAAGGTTTGGCCTTCCCCACCCCTAACTTGAAGCAGCTTATTTCACAAACTTCATCCAAAGGAGGTGGTCCTGAACCAGAGTGCCTCTGTGTGGGAGGCAGAGGGAAGAATTGGCTCACTGGTCAAAATCTTAATGGAAATAGAAACTCATCAGCCTTCAAATTTCGGATCACATCAAGTCATTTCCCCTCTTCCACTTCAAATAGCAAAGCAGCTTAAGATGTTCTGTCTCTGTGACATTTTTGCATCATTCTCCAATTAAGCATGTGCTGCAAATCTCACATGGGTTTATGTTGATATTGATTCTTGATGGCATTCTGTAAACCTACCAGATAAAATATAAGTTCAACCCTGGTGTGACTCCATTTAGTTAGTCATTGAGTACAGAAGCTGTTTTAAAGGATAGGTTACAAACCATAGTTAATAGTTCCGCAATTTCACATTTGAGTTCTTTCAGAACTCTTGGGTGAATGCCATCTTGTCCTGATGATTTGTTACTGTGAAGTTTATCAATTAATTCCAAAATCTCCTCTAACGGCACTTCAATTTGTGACAATTCCTTGGATTTGTCACCCACAAAGGACGGCTCAGGTTTGGGAATCTCCCTAATATCCTCAGCCGTGAAGACTGAAGCAAATAATTCATTTAGTTTCCCCACAATGATTTTAGCGTCTTTAAGTGCTCCTTTTGTATCGCGATCATCCATGGGCCCCACTGATTGTTTATCGGGCATCCTTTTTCTTATGTACTTAAAAAACATTTTGTTATTACCTTTTGAGTTTTTGGCTAGCTGTTCCTCAAACTCCTTTTTGGAGTCTGAAGAACACAGTCACACTCTACTATGAGAGGAAAGCCTGTCAGTACCTGTCAGTAAAAATGAAAGATAAAAAGTAGGACAAGGATGGCTGAAATGATGAGGGGTTGGAACTCTCCAGTTCTTGTAGTGTTTGTACAGTAGGAGCAGTAGCTGTAGTCAAGAAACCAAGTGATTGGGCAGCTGGCTCAGCATTCGCCACTGCTGGGTTTTCTCAAGTATAGGGAGATGGAAAAGGTTGCCATAGCCTGTCACTGATGACATGACTTCCTTCCCCAGAGGGCATCAATCTTTCTTAGAGCGCTTGTTGACTGGAAAGGTGAAAGACTTCAGCCTGTATCTTGGTCCTTATGGATGACAATTCCAGCACTTAATGGTGCGTCCCCTGAGATCTCTGGGCAAATCAGGGTAAAGGATGCCTGGGATGCCGACAACATGACCCAATGCAGTTGGAATGAGGCAAACTTTGGGTTAACTTTCATTTTGGAAAATTCTTCTCTAATCCAGCAGTTTTCTTAAAGTATCTGTTCATGAAAACCACATTCAGTGTAGATTTGTGAACCCCAAAGATAAAAATGAAAGAAAAGCAAGGCCAGTTTTGAGGCTGTCTCCACACCCTGGCCTAATGGTTCAATGGCTATGCTTTAATATCTGGCCTTTTCAAAAGGAAATGGGTCTGACTACCCATAGAAATGACTGGTTGCAGACGTTTTTAACAAAAAGAACAAAACAAAATAGCTAGTAATGGCCATCATCTTTCTTATAAATATATATGGACATCTCATCATAGAAGTCATGTCTTTCCTTTGCTAAAAAGAACTAGAGGAACTAGGTAACCCGTACACTCTAATCGGGTAAAAGATTACACAACGCTCTACTTGAGTTGCTCTCTTTATGGAAATTGACTTTAGCTTCTAAAAATAAATTCAGTTTGAAATGGAAATAAAAATAAAGTTTATACTGATCTGTATTCTCATATATGATTAGGCTCCCATATTCCATCACTGCAACCTTTGGAGTACGGTTTTATTTCAGAATTCCTTAGTAATAAGAGGTAAAATACCTCAAATACGCTTTTAAGGACTAGCTACTGATTCCTATATTACTAATCAAGAGAGAAATATAATCAGAAATATATTGGAAAGATGGAAGTTATCACATAATTAGTCTCTTGTTCCTTAATAAATAATGCACTGCATGTTTAATTTCATTGTCACTGGTAACAATAACATAATCAAAGATCACACCATCTTATAATATATGTTACTTTCCTCTAATTTAATTTAATACCAATATCCAAGTGAACCCTTCTCTAAGCTTGTGGTTTACACCCATATAGGTGCCTTCCATTTCTGGAAGTTAATTTATCTCTGGTTTTTCTGCCATAAGTGTGGCTGGAAGGGGTCTCACACTATGTGGGAAGGCTTGCAACATGAGAAAAGCCAATTCTATTTTCACACTTTTAATCTTTTCAGGTAGCCGGAGATGGAGCTGTGCTGCAAAGACATAAAACACAAGACCAAAATTAAGAGACTAAAGCATAAAATCAGGACTCAACATTCACATATCCTGCAGTCTGAACTTGAAGCTTGACAGACTCATTCCCTAATGGCTTACCATCACTTACACAGAAGGAAAGTCCTTATTGTTCAACAAGGCAGACAGCGTGGGATCCATGAGGAAGGAGTGTCCTGAGAAAAATAGTTCATACTTCACTTTGGCTCATGAAACTTTGGATTAAGATGGTAAAGGACAATTTCAATCTAACCATGGCATCTTTGGGACTCTACTCAATGTCACTGAACAAGGGAATTGTGTTCTAAACTTGGACCGTAGCTCTCCACAGCTTTCATCTCTGCAGTGAAAACCAACTACTGGGTGCCTGCTGTTTCTACCTGTGTTCTTGCCAAATCCTTGATCTTGATGGGGGCAAATTGACATTTCACCGGAGAAGAATCCTTTACCAAACCTGTAGGATATACAGAATCCCCATTCAGCGATCGTCCCCTAAGGGATGGCTCTGTCTGAACCATGTGTTCCTTCACACCAATTGCCATTCCCCTAGCTCAAAATTTAATATCCCCATTATAAACTTTTTAATTTTACATGCCAGAAGTCTGGTTCCATTTTGGTTTAGGGGGACCCCATCCTTTCTGTATAGGCTCCTCCTTTCCCAAGAGGTTCCCCAGTTCCTAATAAACCTAAAACCCTCCTCCCTACACCATCATAAAACCAAAGAGATTGACATTCTTATGTGCAGCAAGATGAAGGTATTCTAAAGATAGAGAGCCTCCAGCAATCTGCTGTCACAGCAATTGGTTGGCTCAAGAGGACATGCCCAGGCCATTAAACCTGAGCAATATCATGCATTTGAGGCTGAGCCCTATCACTGACAACTTTCTGATAATGTGTGTTGTGGATTTTTCTTACATTCTGCAGGAGTTTCTCTTCTAAGTCTTGCCTTGATACCAACATTTGTCTTAAGAACATGATTTTCAAGTGCTCTCAAATGTACATGTAGATATTGGACTGGTAGCTAATTCAGAGTTTTGAGAGCATTGCTCCGTCGGCTATTGGTGTGGAAAAAAAATCACATCCCTACCTGACACAGCTTGTTGGCAAAAGCTCTAATATACACACGGTTACAGTCGCAAAAAGCATCCATTAAAAAGAAATCAAGGAAATTAAATGCCCATAAACGACATCAAAGTAGAGTTAAGGTTGCCCAATGCTGCCTCATGCCCTACCAGCATGCGTATAGTGGTGAAAGTAAACACCTCTGAAAACCAGGAAATGAAGAACTAAACTAACACTCCACCCCTGCAATGCAACCTTAATTCTGCCCCAACCCCCTAACCCTGGAGCTGACAAATGTCACTAGGAATAGGTCAGTAAAGGTGATGCAAAGGTTAACCAACTACCAAGGGAATTAGCAAATTTTCCATCTGCTGAAGTCTTCAAAGCAGGACTGGATTCCTTTCTGGAAGATGTTTTCATCAAAACAGGAATTATTCAGCTCACTACAATGGTAACTAGATGAAACTGTATGACCGGTTGTGACAATGCGGTTCTGGCGGAACCCAACTGAGAGTGCCAACTCAGGACAAATTGCTCAAATAGGGCAGTTACAGCCCAAGGCTGGGGTTTTTCCACCTCTAAGGCAAACCAAACCAGCCCGACTAGGAGGACTTCGGTCTCACCCCACTGGCTAACCGCAAGTCTCACAAGCAATCTCCTTAGACACTCCAGTTTCCCAGTATTCCCACCAGTGCCACTCGTTATGGGGACAAATGGTTATGAAAACCAATACCCCAGTAAAAGAAAAAGGTTCTCCTGATCCCAAAGGACCAAGCCCCAGACCCAGGTCAATATACAAATCAGATCTTACCCACAAATCACGCTGTTGCCAATCCTTTAGAATCTAAAATCTAAAGGTTTATTCATAAAAGGAAAAAGAGAGCTGAGAGTTAGAATTGGTTAAATGGAATCAATTACATACAGTAATGGCAAAGTTCTTGGTTCAGGCTTGCAGCAGCGATAGAATAAACTGCAGATTCAAATCAAGTCTCTGGAATACATCCCCCGCTGGGATGGGGCCTCAGTCCTTTGTTCAAAGCTTCAGCTTGTAGCAAAGTTCCTCCAGAGGTATGAAGCAGGATTAAAGACAAGATGGAGATGAGGCATCATCCTTATATAGTCTTTTCCAGGTGTAAGAACACCTTTGTTCTTACTGTGGAAAATTACAGCAAAATGAAGTCTGGAGTCACATGGGCAAGTTCCTGCATACTTTGCTGAGTCTCAAGGCATATTTGCCTTCTCTCAATGGGTCCATTGTATAGCTGATGGTCCTTAATGGGCCAGCAAGCAGGCTAGGCAGCGCTAACACCAGTTTGTCTGGGATGTCACCCAGCAGCATAGCATAAGTGTGACATACAGACAGTATAGAGCCAATATTCATAACTTCAACTACAAAATTGGTACACACATATAGACAGCATAATCATAACCAGTAAACCATAACCTTGTCTTAGACACCCCATTTGACCCCCTTTATACAAGATTTGCTTGCCACTACAGGCCCTTGGTTGCAACAATGATCTATATGGTCCCAGATTATATCAATAACGTCACACCTGTATCATAGAAGAGCTCTGACTAGATTTACTGGTAAATAACACTGCTCTACAGCCAAAATGCTTCTGAAATAAATGTAGTCAAACTTTACTAATGCTGGGTCACTGAGAACGAAAATGATGCTTAAAATTGTTGATTGGCTCTAGTTTTCAAGATATGCTATTGGATCAGTATATACGACCCTTGACTTGGGAATGGCGGAGGATAAGTGAGTCATAAAGGGAAAGGCTCTCAATTTAAACCAGAAGCTAGCTAGCAAGGGGAAAATAATTTGCACATGTATATTTGTGTAAAAGGGCATGCAATCTGGACTTCGAGGTGCACAGTGGAAACATGCCCACATTCTGCTACTAGTCAGTGGGAAGCTCTGGTTTTTATATGGTCTCCCAAGCCCTTCCCAACATCTTGTAGAAGATGGGTGAATCAGGAAAAAAAAACATGGATTTGTTTAAATTGCAAGTGAAGAATAACTGAAGTTTTTTTTCACATAAAGACACTTTTCTCTAAGTGGAAATTGAACCCAGGCTGTGCGAGTGAGTGTACCAAATGCTAACCACTAGACCACCAGGGAAGTGATGACATTGTTTTTCTTCTCACTTACGTTACACATTCTTAGGCTACTTTCTGTCCAATTTCTGAAGCTGCTCCTTTGTCCATTCCCTGAGGGGCTAAGAGCAGAGAGTGCAGGAACCCCTGTGCTCAGGGTCACAACCAGAGCCCAACCTAAGCCACTGACACAAAATCAAACTCAGCTTCCTCCAGCAGGATCATAGAGCAACACACAGAAAACCCATGAGGAACAATCCTCCTCCGCCTTCATTTACCCCATTGCAACCCTCTCAGCAGCCTACCTGGAAGCTCTTTCAGGAAGGACACTGAGTTGATAGGAGCTCTGGCATAGAGACCAAGGGAGGGGGTGTTGCTCCCCCTTAGTATGAGCTGATCGCATTCTGACTCCATGTAATAGGGCTCTGAGTCCTATTACATGGAGTCAGAATGCGATCGGCTCATACTAAAGGGGAGCAACACCCCTCCCTTTTCCATCTTGTGAGTTCTGTGTCCTCAGCAAGCAGCCAAAGTGCTGAACCCCCCCGGACCCTTCTGCTGGGAGCATGGTGATTGCACAAAAGCTGCAAGCCCTTTTTCCCCTCTTCTTGTCCTCCTCAGCTTCCCCAGACCTTCCCCACAAATGGTTATATCAGACGATGGAGGGATCTAAGTACCTGCAGGTTTCCCTCACCCACCTCTTAAGGCAAAGAGTGATTCCCTTCTCTGACACTCTTGGGCCCGGTCTTCTTTTGAGTTTTTCCCCAGGGGGACCTGATTCCCTGTGAAAAAATGTATGTGTGGCATGTGGGGAACCAGCTTATCTGCCCCCTCTCTGGGAGCTGAGAAGCTTTTTTTGACTCTCCACCACTAGATGAGTCCAACAGCATCTCCCCCCCTGGTGGGAGAATCCTAAATTCCACCCTCCCACCCTGGTTACTCTGACCAGCTGATGGCGACAGCATGCTAAATCAAGCCCAGCTCTCTGGTCTAGAAAGCAGCATCTAACCAGTCGTATAACCGCTCTGGTTTGCTCACTGGAGATATAACAAACCAGGAAAGAAGGCAAATGTCAGAAAGGGAACCTCAGCTCACAAATAAACACCCACAGGGGTTCTTCTACACTGAGATGGGACAGTGGAATGGCTTCATCTCAGACTAGTTCAGCTGGGAGAGGATGACACTATTAATCCCATAGTTGTGAGTTTAAGCCCCATGTTGGGTGGGAGTAACAGCCCTTAGGTGTCACTCTTTTGCTTAGGCCTGGTCTACACTATGAGTTTAGGTCAAATTTAGCAGCGTTAAATCGAATTAAGCCTGGACACGTCCACACAACGAAGCTCCTTTTTTTGACTTAAAGGGCCCTTTAAACCAGTTTCTTTACTCCACCTCCGACGAAGGGATTAGCGCTGAAATCGGCCTTTGCGGGTCGGATTTGGGGTAGTGTGGATGGAATTCGATGTTATTGGCCTCCGGGAGCTATCCCACAGTGCTTCATTGTGACCGCTCTGGACAGCACTCTCAACTTAGATGCACTGACCAGTTAGACAGGAAAAGCCCAGCGAACTTTTGAATTTCATTTCCTGTCTGCCCAGCATGGAGAGCACAGGTGACCATGCAGAGCTCATCAGCACAGGTAACCATGATGGAGTCCCAGGATCGCAAAAGAGCTCCAGCATGGACCGAACGGGAGGTACGGGATCTGCTCGCCATATGGGGAGACGAATCAGTGCTAGCTGAACTCCGTAGCAGTAAACGAAATGGCAAAATATTAGAAAAAGTGTCAAAGGTCATGAAGGACAGAGGCCATAACAGGGACGCACAGCAGTGCCGCGTGAAAATTAAGGAGCTAAGGCAAGCCTACCACAAAGCCAGAGAGGCAGAGGGAAGGTCCGGGGCAGAGCAGCAAACATGACGCTTCTACACGGAGCTGCATGCCATGCTAGGGGGTGCAGCCACCACTACCCGAACCGTGTGCTTTGACTCCATCAATGGAGAATCACGCAACAGGGAAGCGGGTTTGGGGTACGAGGAAGATGATGATGAAGACAATGAAGAAGCAAGGAAGCGGAGAAACCAGTTTCCCCAACAGCCAGGATATGTTTATCACCCTGGACCTGGAACCAGTAACCCCCAAACTCACCCAAGGCGTGCTCCAGACCCTGAGGGCACACAAGGGACCTCTGGTGCGTGTACCTTTGTAAATATTACACATGGTTTAAAAGCAAGCGTGTTTAATGATTAATGATTCATTTGCCCTGGCAATCGCGGCCAGTACAGCTACTGGAAAAGTCTGTTAACGTGTATGGAGATGGAGCGGAAATCCTTCAGGGACATCTCCAGAAAGCTCTCTTTCATGTACTCCCAAAGCCTTTGCAAAAGGTTTCTGGGGACGGCTGCTTTATCCCGTCTGCCATGATAGGACACTTTACCACGCCAGGCCAGTAGCATGTAGTCTGGAATCATTGCATAACAAAGCATGGCAGTGTATGGTCCCGGTGTTTGCTGGCGTGCAGACAACATCCATTCCTTATCTCTCTTTGTTATCCTCAGGAGAGTGATATCATTCACGGTCACCTGGTTGAAATGGGGTGATTTTACTAAGGGGACATTCAGAGGTGCCCATTCCTGCTCGACTGAACAGAAATGTTCCCCGCTGTTAGCCATGTGGTGGTGGGGAGGAGTGACGTGATCATCCCAGAGAATTGGGTGTGGGAGGGTGTAGTTGGGTTTGTGCTGCATGTTAACTCAGAAACCGCAGCCCCTCCCTTTTACATTTCAAACCCATTTTAAATGGCCAACCCAACGGGTGCTTGGTATGGGAAATGAGGACGCTGCTGTTTGAAACCATTCCCACATGTTATGAAGGTTAAAAAAGCCAAAAGACTGTGGCCTACCATGGTTGCCTGCAAGCCGAAATCTGTTGCCTGGCACTGCGTGAGTGATCTCTCACACCAAACTGGCAGGCCCTCAATATAAGAAGAAAAATGCGACCTTGTAACGAAAGCACATGTGCTGTGTAATGTGAACAGCAAAATTTAATGTGGAAGAGTGTACCCATTGTTCTCTAAAATGTGTCTTTTTAACCACCTCTCCCTTCTCCTCCACCAGCTGCAACTGTTTCTCCTTTGCAGAGGCTAGTGAAGATTAGGAGGAGAAAATGACGGACTCGGGATGATATGTTCTCGGAGCTTCAGATGTCCTCCCACGCTGACAGAGCACAGCAGAATGCGTGGAGCCAGTCAATGTCAGAGTGCAAAAAAGCACAATATGAACGAGAGGAGAGGTGGCGGGCTGAATCGCTGGCTGAAGAGAGCAAGTGGCGGGCTGAAGAGGATAGGTGGCGTCAGCTTGCTAACAGAAGGCAAGAGTTGATGCTCCGGCTGCTGTAGCATCAAACTGATATGCTCCAGTGTATGGTTGAGCTGCAGGAAAGGCAGCAGGAGCAGAGACCGCCACTACAGCCCCTGTGTAACCAATAGCCCTCCTCTCCAAGTTCCATAGCCTCCTCACCCAGACGCCCAAGAATGCGGTGGGGGGGCTTCCGGCCACCCAGCCACTCCACCCCAGAGGATTGCCCAAGCATCAGAAGGCTGGCCTTCAATAAGTGTTAAAGTTTTAAACTGCAGTGTGTCCTTTTCCTTCCCTCCTCCCCCACCCCTCCAAGGCTACCTTGGCAGTTATCCCCCTAGTTGTGTGATGAATTAATAAAGAATGCATGAATGTGAAGTAACAATGACTTTATTGCCTCTGCAAGCGGTGCTTGAAGGGGGGAGGGGAGAGTGGTTAGAACTGGCGGGGGGGGGTGAGAGAAGAGTTCATTTTGCCTTATGATGCCCTCATTTGCATTGTGCTGAATTGTAGGGCTTTGCACTCCTACGTATTGCCACTTTTTGCTGGGGAATGTCATTTCATGCTGAATTGTTAGATGTTATATATAAGGAGAAACAAACAGAAGTTTCACACCGTAGCCTGGCTAGTCACAAGACTGGTTTTCAAAGCTTCTCTGATGCGCACCGCGCCGTGCTGTACTCTTCTAACCACCCTGGTGTCTGGCTGCACGTAATCAGCGGCCAGGCGATTTGCCTCAACCTCCCACCCCGCCATAAATGTCTCCCACTTACTCTCACAGATATTGTGGAGTGTACAGCAAGTAGCAATAAGAATGGGGATATTGGTTTTGCTGAGGTCTATCCAAGTCTGTAAACTGTGCCAGCACGCTTTTAAACGTCCAAATGCACATTCTACCACCATTCGGCACTTGCTCAGCCTATAGCTGAACAGGTCCTGACTACTGTCCAGGCTGCCTGTGTACGGCTTCATGAGCCATGGCATTAAGGGGTAGGCTGGGTCCCCAAGGATAACTATAGGCATTTCAACATCCCCAACGGTTATTTTCTGGTCCGGGAAGAAAGTCCCTTCCTCCAGCTTTTGAAACAGACCAGCGTCCCTGAAGACACGAGCATCATGTACCTTTCCCGGCCATCCCACATTGATGTTAGTGAAACGTCCCTTGTGATCCACTAGGGCTTCCAGCAGCATTGAAAAGTACCCCTTGTGGTTTATGTACTCGGTGGCGTTGTGCTCCGGTGACAAGATAGGGATATGGATTCTGTCTATCGCCCCACCGCAGTTTGGGAATCCCATTGCAGCAAAGCCATACACTGTGACCTGCACATTTCCCAGAATCACTACCCTTGATATCAGCAGGTATCAGCTACTTGAATCACAAGAACCCCCACAGTAGATTTGCCCACTCCAAATTGATTCCCGACTGTCTGGTGTTGCAAGCTTCCACAGGGCTATCGCCACTTGCTTCTCAACTGTGAGGGCTGCTCTCGTCCCGGTATTCTGACACTTCAGGGCAGGGGAAAGCAAGTCACAAAGTTCCATGAAAGTACCCTTATGCATGCGAAAGTTTCGCAGCCACTGGGAATCGTCCCACACCTGCAACACTATGCAGTCCCACCAGTCTGTGCATTTCCCAGGCCCAGAATCGGTGTTCCACGCCATGAACCTCCCCCAGTAACACCATGATTTGCACATTGCTGGGGCCTGTACTTTGTGAGAGGTCTATGTCCATGTCAATTTCCTCATCACTCTCGTCGCTGCGCTGCAATCGCCTCTTCGCTTGGTTTTGCTTTGGCATATTCTGGCTCTGCATATACTCCAGGATAATGTGCATGGTGTTCATAGTGCTCATAATTGCCGCGGTGATCTGAACGGGCTTCATGATCCCAGTGCTATGGTGTCTGGGCTGAAAAAAGGCACAAAACTATTGTCTGACGGAGGGAGGGAGGGGCGAGTGATGACATGGCTTATAGGGAATTAAAATCAACAAAGGTGGCTGTGCATCAGGGAGAAACACAAACAACTGTCACACAGAATGGCCCCCCCAAAGATTGAACTCAAAACCCTGGGTTTATCAGGCCGTTGATTTCACGGAGGGTGGGGGAAGCAAATTAATACTGAACAAATCTGGTCCATCTATCTTTTACATCTTAAGCTGGCAGCAGACGGTGCAGCATGACTGATAGCCATCAGCATCTTCTGGGTGCTTGGCAGATGATGTTGTATTATGACTGCTAGCCATCATCGTCCAGACGGTTCAATAGGACTGCCGGCAGGACTGAGTCTCCAGGAGACAAAACATGTCTGCCCAGGTGCCTCTGACCAAACTTACTGAGGAATACGACGACGATGGATACCAGTTGTAATACACCATCTACTGCCAAAAGGCAAGGAGCTGCTGCTGTGTAGCAATGCAGTACCACGTCTGCCGGCACCCAGATGACATATGGTGACGGTGAGCTGAGCGGGCTCCATGCTTGCTGTGGTATGTTGTCTGCACAGATAACCCAGGTAAAAAGGTGCGAATCGATTGTCTGCTGTTACTCTGATGGAAGGGGAGGGGCCTGACGACATGTACCCAGAACCCCCCACGATACTGTTTTTGCATCATCAGGCATTGGGATCTCAACCCAGAATTCCAATGGGCAGCGGAGACTGCGGGAACTGTGGGATAGCTACCCACAGTGCAACGCTCCGGAAGTCGATGCTAGCCTCGGTACTGTGGATGCGGTCCGCTGACTTAATGCACTTAGAGCATTTTATGTGGGGACACACACAATCGACTGTATAAAACTGATTTCTATTAAAACCGGCTTCTATAAATTTGACCTAATTTTGTAGTGTAGACATACCCTTACAGTCAGAGCCCAAAATGAAATAAACTCTCTGTCCTCTTTACAATCTTAGGCAGGTAATGTCTCTTCCTCTCTCTGAGCTTCAATAAAACATGAAGAGAGAACAAACAGACATTTGCATCCTCTAATGAGAGTTGAGAAAGGATTTTCTCCTCTTTCATTCTACCCCAGGCTAGAGAGGGGATAATAACCATTTAACGGATGATTGCAGAGAGAAAAGTTTGGTCATTATAAATAGGACAATATCAGTTGTTCTCCATGTCCACTGACGGTAGGACAAGAAGTAATGGGCTTAATCTGCAGCCAGGGAGGTTCCCGTTAGATATTGGGAAAAGCTTTCTAACTCTAAGGGTAGTTAAGCTCTGGAATAGGCTCCCAAGGGTGTCTGTGGAGTCTCTGTCCTTAGAGGTTTTTAAGAACAGGTTGAACAAACCTCTGACAAGGATAGTCTGCATATACTTGCTCCCATAGACAATCTGCTCTGGCTCTAGCTCCCACCTTGTGCTCTGTGCCTGGGCCAACCACTGAGGGCACTTGACCCCACATGACCCCCCGACGCATCATCTCTGCTTGGCCCTGCCTCAGCAGAGAGGGCTGGACTTGATGACCTCTCTAGGTCCCTTGCAGCCATACATCTCTATAATACAATAGAAAAAACAACAAAAGTGAAAATACCACAATATAACATCTAACAATTCAGCATGAAATGACATTCCCCAGCAAAAAGTGGCAATACGTAGGAGTGCAAAGCCCTACAATTCAGCACAATGCAAATGAGGGCATCATAAGGCAAAATGACACACTGCAAAAGAGTTCAGCTCAAACTAACACAACACAAGGCAGTGCAAAAATGATACAACACGAAACAATGCATCAGAGTGCAAAGTGACACTATGCAAAACAGCGAGTCAGGACCAAGTATCCCTAGGCCAGACCTGACAGATGTTTGCATAACCCCTTAAAATCCTCCAATGAAGGAGATTCTGCAACTTCCCATTGAGGCCTCTGCCATGCAATCGACAAAACATGGCTTGTGGTTAAGGGCCAGGCAATGATTCATAAAATATGGATTCAGTTCCCAGTTTGGCCCCATTATTCTCTGTGCAAACATGGACAAATTACATCACACCTTTGGGCCTCAGTTTCCCCATCTGTAAAATGGGACCCACCCTCCCACACTTCATCTATTTTGTCAGTGAGCTGTTGGCAGCAAGGACTCTCTCTCTCACTATGAGTTGTACAACACCTGGCAGAATCAGGCCTCCCACCCTCAATCGGGGTCTCTGCAGTGCCCGGCACAATAATCTGAGAGCCCAATGATGATACAAAAAAACTCCCCCTTCATTTATTTGTTTTTAAAAGGCCATTTATAGCCTTTGAGTTCAGGCAGGAAACATGACCCAAGAGTCTGAGGAAAAAGAAAAAAAGAAATAACATTACCCCCAAAGGTAGCATTTTGAAACATTTAAACATCTCATAGTTTTTAAGCTGCCCTCTGAATTTTTGAGTCCAGACTCCTAGTTATTGAGTGTTAGGAGCTGCATAAATCAAGTGTATTGTAGTTAATAACCACCTGCCCAGTTCCTGCTATGGGAGATGTTTCTCACCTGACCTCCCTTCAGGGTCAGGTGAGGGATTTGCAGTGTGGTAGGGGGCTCTGGGATGAGCCTGGGGTAGTGGGTTGGGGTGCAGGAGGGGTTGAGGACTGAAAGTTCTGGGAGCGAGTTTGGGAGCAGGACTGGGCTCCAGGCTGGGGCAGAGTGTTGGGGTGCAGGAGGGTATGCAGGATGTGGGCTCTGGGAGGGGGGTCAGGGCTGCGGCTTGGGGTGCAGGAGTTTGGGGTGCTAGCTCTGGCAGGGGTTCAGGGCTGATTTGGGTGCTGGCTCTGGGAGGGGGCTCAGGGCTGGGGCTTGGGGTGCTGGCTCCAGGAAAGGGCTCAGGGCTGGGGCAAGGGGTGCGGCCTCCCACCAAGCAGCACTTACCTCTGGTGGCTCCCGGTTGGCGGTAGAGCGTGGCTGATGCTAAGACAGGCGCCCTACTTAACCTGGCCCCACACTCCTCCCAGAAGGGGCCAACGTGCCCTTGTAGCCCCTGGGCAGGGGATGGGGGCATGTGGCTCCATTTCATCCCCCATGCAACCTCCAATATGCAAGATCATAGAATCATAGGACTGTAAGAGACCTTGAGAGGTCATCTAGTCCAGCCCCCTGTACTCATAAGTATAATCTAGACCATCCTTGACAGCAACAGGGGGTCCTGTGGCACCTTTGAGACTAACAGAAGTATAGGGAGCATAAGCTTTCGTGGGTAAGAACCTCACTTCTTCAGATGCAAGTCTGCAAGTCTGCATCTGAAGAAGTGAGGTTCTTACCCACGAAAGCTTATGCTCCCAATACTTCTGTTAGTCTCAAAGGTGCCACAGGACCCTCTGTTGCTTTTTACAGATTCGGACTAACACGGCTACCCCNAGGAAGGAGACACATTATCCTTAATCTGAGGATAGGACAAGAAGCAATGGGTTTAAATTGCAGCAAGGGTGGTTTAGGTTGGACATTAGGAAAAACTTCCTAACTGTCAGGGTGTTTAAGCACTGGAGTAAATTTCTCAGGAGGTTGTGGAATCTCTGTCAGTGGAGGTTTTTAAGAGCAGGTTAGACAAACACCAGTCAAGGGTGTCAAGTATCAGAGGGGTAGCCGTGTTAGTCTGAATCTGTAAAAAGCAACAGAGGGTCCTGTGGCACCTTTGAGACTAACAGAAGTATAGGGAGCATAAGCTTTCGTGGGTAAGAACCTCACTTCTTCAGATGCAAGTCTGCAAGTTCTTGCATCTGAAGAAGTGAGGTTCTTACCCACGAAAGCTTATGCTCCCTATACTTCTGTTAGTCTCAAAGGTGCCACAGGACCCTCTGTTGCTTTTTACAGATTCAGACTAACACGGCTACCCCTCTGATACTTGACACCCTTGACTGGTGTTTGTCTAACCTGCTCTTAAAAACCTCCACTGACAGAGATTCCACAACCTCCTGAGAAATTTACTCCAGTGCTTAAACACCCTGACAGTTAGGAAGTTTTTCCTAATGTCCAACCTAAACCACCCTTGCTGCAATTTAAACCCATTGCTTCTTGTCCTATCCTCAGATTAAGGATAATGTGTCTCCTTCCTCCTTGTAACAACCTTTTATGTACTTGAAAACTATCATGTCCCCTCCCAGTGATCTCTTCTCCAGACTAAACACACCCATTTTTTTTTCAATCTTTCCTCATAGTTCACATTTTGTAGACCTTTAATCATTTTTGTTGCTCTTCTCTAGACTTTCTCCAATTTGTCCACATCTTTCCTGAAATGTGGTGTGCAGAACAGGACATAATACTTCAGCCGAGGCCTAATTAGCATGGATTCCCTCCAGAAAAGAAGGGCTGCAATTAAAAACCGAGGGAACACCTCAAACCTGAAAAGATTTTTAAAAAATCAATATATGATAATTATACAGGAAAGAGCAAAATCTGAAATTTGATAGCTGTGATTAATGATTAAAAAGAAAAGGATGCAAATATGAGCAATTTGAGATCCACTCTCACAAATTAGAGGAAATGCTAAGTAGGCAGGTGGCATGGCCCCCAGTGACCCCAGCACCCGGAGTGCCGGGTGGGTGGGTAGTGCAGCTCCCTGTGGCTCCAGTGCCCAGAGCACTGGCTCCCACACCATGAGTGCCGGGCAGGCATCGTAGCCCCCAGCGCCCAGAGCACCAGAGGCACGGACCCCAGCATCTACAGCACTCTGTGTCACGAGTACTGGCCCCTACCACCTGGAGTCCTGAGCCACAGGACAACCCCCACTAGCCCCATTGGTCTGACGCAGGATGGCCATTCTTCTGTTCTCAGAAAGTGTGTGAGGGGCATTGTGGGTCCAGATGGGAATGTAGGAGAGGGAGAGGGAATGGGGGCAGGTCTTGGGGCATTTGAGCTGCAGCAGGAATCATACAGGTGAAGGTTTGGAGTGCACAGGATGGGGTGGAGCTGGATGGGGAATGAGTCTGGGGTCCCAACTCCCAGTAATGTCCCGAGCTCCCCAAGTCCCACTGACAGCTGAGCTCTTTCTGCCCATTAAAGCCAGGAGAGAAATTGGGTGGTGGGTGAGTTTGTTTCCCAAATGACTGACAGAGCCAAGCAAGGAGCAAAGAAATGTTTCCTTCAGTCACTAGGTCTCACTCCCCTTTTCTGATAATGAGCAATGGTAAGAGAAGAAGAGGTTAAAACATCTGCGAAGTGGTGGCTAGGTTTGGATGACAAGTTTAAAACCATCACAGCGCCCTCTACTGTGACACTAACACTATCAGATTCTGACCTTTCACTGACACATCATTAATAAAGGTTTCCCTGAAGTATGTTGCTATGATTATTTCAATGGCTCCTACACCGATACCTGCTGCCCCTTCTGGCTGGTTAACTGCACTATTTGGAACCTGCACCTCAAATTACACCCTTCCTGGGAGCAAGATTCAAACTGCCCAGGGAAACCCCATTCGGTTTCAAGTGCAACACAGGCAGGGAGGTGAGGGAACAGCACAGAAGTGCTTCTTCTTTGTCACAGGGAGTGGGGTCTAGTGGGTTAGAGTGGGGGTCTGGGAGCCAGGACTCCTGGGTTGTATTCCTGGCTGTGGGAGGAGAGAAGGGCTTAGTAGGTTAGAGTAGGAGGGGCTGGGAGTCAACGAGAAAAGCTGGGCATGAGCAAAGCAGAAGGGCAAAAGGAGAACCTGGAGATGATGGGGATTCAATCCAGGGCCTTATATATGAAAAAATGTGCTCTACCATGGAGCTACAATCCCACACAGGCCATGGCTGTTAGGCGTTACATTCAGAGTCCTCCTGTTTCCAGAGCATCCAGTGGCCTATAGTCCTAGAAGATTAGGGTTGGAAGAGACCTCGGGAGGTCATCTAGTCCAGCTCCCCACTCAAGGCAGGACCAACCCCAACTAAATCATCCCAGCCAGGGCTTTGTCAAGCCAGGTCTTAAAAACCTCTAAGGATGGAGATTCCACCACCATTCCAGAGTTTCACCACCCTCCTAGTGAAATAGTGTTTCCTAATATCCAACCTAGACCTCCCCCACTGCAACTTGAAACCATTACTTCTTGTTCTGTCATCTGCCACCGAGAACAGCCGAGCTCCATCCTCTTTGGAATCCCCCTTCAGGTAGTTGAAGGCTGCTATCAAATCTCCCCTCACTCTTTTCTTCTGCAGACTAAACAAGCCCAGTTCCCTGAGCCTCTCCTCATAAATCATGTGCCCCAACCCCATAATCATTTTTGTTGTCCTCTGCTGGAATCTCTCCAATTTGTCCACATGCCTTCTGTAATGGGGGGCCCAAAAGTTGGATGCAATACTCCCGATGTGGCCTCACCTGTGCCAAATAGAAGGGAAATAATCACTTCTCTCAATCTGCTGGCAACGCCCTAATGCAGCACCATATGCCGTTAGCCTTCTTGGCAACAAGGGCACACTGTTGACTCTGATCCAGCTTCTCATCCACAGTAATTCCCAGGTCCTTTTCTGCAGAACTGCTGCTTAGCCAGTCAGGCCCCAGCCTGTAGCAGTGCCTGGGATTCTTCCTTCCTAAGTGCAGGACTCTGCACTTGTCATTGTTGAACCTCAGATTTCTTTTGGCCCAATCCTCCAATTTGTTTAGGTCACTCTGGACCCAATCCCTACCCTCCAGTGCTTGGATTCTTTACATGCCTTCACAGAGCAAAGATCACATGTTCCATGATTTCATGGGCAGAGTTTTAGGTCTATTTTCATTCAGGGAACTATGCTATAGGGTGCCATTCCGGTGTGGACATGACAGGTGGATCAACATAGATGCACATTGTGACCCTTCTCAGGGTGCTGAGGGCTGTGAGTCTCCTTGTTGCCACCTGTCACTAGTAAGAGGGACTTTTGCATTTGCCAGCTGGATGTTAGTAACCAAACTCACCCAGCCTGTCAGGCACTCAAGCACCCTCCTCTGAGCTACAGCAGCCCTGCCAGTCAACAATAGAGGCACCCTAAGCCCTGAGTTCCTTCAATGTGTCCCCCTCTGGCGTCCAGCCCCGATCACCAGATACTCAGAGAAATCCCAGATCCTCTTTTCCTGAAGCAATGGTATATCCCCTGTTACCAGTTTTACTGTAGACCACTGCTCCTGTTTCACACACAGCACTTCAGTACACTTATCGAACAAATGGAAATTTATTTAAAAAGGAATAGAAATTTAAACAGAAACAAACATGCATGATGGAAACCAACCGTTACCCAACGGAACAAAATTACAAAACGCAACCTACACTTTTTAATAGTTATCTTTCCCTATCTAAGTAGATTCTCACCTCACACTTCAGTCTGTTGCAGTGATTGCCTTTGATGAAGCATCACTGGTTGTTAGGGATCTCCTTGGTGAATGGACCCAGAGTGTTTTTCCAGGGTTTGGATCCAAACGATAAAGGATGTTTGTTCTCTATCTAACCCTGGCATCCTTTGGAACTGTCATCAGGGACACTGAACTAGGAAGTGGAGTGGTACAAACAATTTTCCTTGGGTCATTGGTCACTATAGCTCCCTTTACGGGGGTGGAAGCCAAGAACTGGGTGTGGACTCTTTCAACCCCAGTTCTTTCCAAATCTTTGGCCTTGGTTAGGGTAAATTTACACTTCTCTGAAGTGGAATCCTTTACAAAACCACTCAAAATCTCAGCAGTGTTAGTGAGAAATGGCTTTCTGAAACATGCCCAGCTTTTCTTTAATTCGGTGGCACAGGTCCAGGCAAGGGACTGGATCCACGCCTGGATCAGAATCTCTATTAGTTACCAGAGCTGGCGTTTCTATTCAAGAATATCTATTTTTCTGAAGCTATTACATTTTCAACACTGATTTCATTTTATACACATTTTTAGCACCTACAAATGGTGAATTCAACAAAAATCCCATTTCTATTTTCTCAACATCTGTGCCACGAAGGGCAGCATTTCCCATATCATAGGATTAGCTAGGACAGACCTTCTGTAGGGCCTGGGTTACAAATGCTTTGGGAACCAAATCATGGGCATTTTCCCTACTTCAAAATCACTTAATATGGAATTCTCTCCCCAGATCATCTGAGACAATATTGCCTTAAACAAGTGAACTACACTGTGCTCATATACACTTCCTTCAGTTAGTTGGGGTTCTGCTGTTGTTCACCATTTCCGAATGGAGATTTTAAATCACTGCTGTTTCTTTGTTAGCATATCCAGTAACTTGGAGAGTTCTCTCTTGTTGACAGAGCTTTCTCCATGTCATCAAGGAGGGATGGAGAAAAAGCAAAGCTGAAGTGAGAAATGATGACTTTAGCAAATGGTCATGTGTCTTAAATTCTCCAATAAATCTGAGCTACATTCTATGAAACTGAACTAATATCCAATTAGGTGACCAAATAGCCTTCAGGAAAGATAGAAACCCACATCACAGAGAGATAGAATTCATGACATTGGAAGTGTCAAGTGAAATTCCAGAGCAGGTTACATCTGAGTTTTCAGAATCAGGACAAGAGATTCTCCCATCACATTCTCTTCTGATCCATTCAAACCTGCTTCACTCAGCACTGTCTCAATAGTCAGTTATGTTATTTAGAATTTTTTTTAGTATCAGAGCACCCACATAATGAGGTGGAAACAGCCCCCTTGCCAGAAGTGGCTTTACCAATAGATGGATCTTGGGATTTAAACTCCCAATAACCACACTGTGTTTGGGATCCATTTGAATTCCCCTCCCAGGTCTTTGACACTTTCCTCTCTAGTCATAATGACTCTGATATAGGATTAAAGAAGTCAAAGCATCATCTCCAAGCACAGACAATGGAGAATGCTTCATCACATGACAGTTTGAGAAGCAGATGGATAGAATGTGATGAATATAAACTCTACATGGCTCAGGCAAAAGGTAAGAGTTCTGCAGTGATGGGGAAGAAGGTAATCTCTGAGTTACCCTGTCTCCTTCCAGTGTCAGAGAGGCTGCCCCTGCTCCTCTTCATTTACATATAATTTGATAGGTTCCCAATAATAGCTGCTCTTTAGCAAAACCCAGGGCAACGTGAGAACAACTGGCAATGATAAAATCTGCATCATTGGTGACTCTAACAATAACTTTGCAATAGGAGGAATGGTATACATGTGATGCTCCCTGGTTCCTGATAGGAAGAGTACACTCAAATTACTCATGGGACAATACAAAGAACAAATAGGTCCACCTCAAGAGAGGGCAAACTGCAGAAGGCAAGAATGGGCCACTCATCTGGACAAGCTGAGGGTTAACAGTACTGAAAACAGTTCAAACAGCTTTAAAAGTTACTATGTGGGAATCAGGAAAAGTATTAAAGAAAAAAAAGGTAGTGATAGCCCTAGAGGTTTTTATGGTGTTGATCTCCCTTGCAGATTCTCTGATGGCTAACATGGGCTGAGTGCCAAGAGAAAGTATTCCCACACTCACTGCATTCATAGGGCCTCTCCCCTGTGTGGACTCGCTGATGTTTAGAAAGGTCTGAGCTGCTAGTGAAGCATTTTCCACACTCACTGCATTTGTAGGGCCTCTCACCTGTGTGGATTCTTTGATGAACAGAAAGGGCTGATCTTTGAGTGAAGCTTTTTCCACACTCACTGCATTCATAGGGCCTCTCCCCTGTGTGGAGTCTCTGATGTTCACAAAGGGCTGATCTGCGAGTGAAGTTTTTCCCACACTCGCTGCATTCATAGGGCCTCTCTCCTGTGTGGATACTCTGATGACTAATAAGGCTTGAGCATTGACTGAAGGTTTTCCCACACTCACTGCATTCATAGGGCCTCTCCCCTGTGTGGATTCTCTGATGAACAGAAAGAGCTGATCGGTGAATGAAGTTTTTCCCACACTCTCTGCATTTATAGGGCCTCTCCCCTGTGTGGATTTTCTGATGACTAATAAGGTGCGAGCTGCGATTGAAGGTTTTCCCACACTCATGACATTCATAGGGCCTCTCCCCTGTGTGGATTCTCTGATGGTGAAAAAGGCCTGATCTGTGAGTGAAGCTTTCCCCACACTCACTGCATTTGTAGGGCCTCTCCCCTGTGTGGATTCTCTGATGAATAGAAAGGGCTGAGCTGCTAGTGAAGCATTTTTCACACTCACCACATTCGTAGGGCCTCTCCCCTGTGTGGATTTTCTGATGGTGAGAAAGGCTTGATCTTTGAGTGAAGCTTTCCCCACATTCACTGCATTCGTAGGGCCTCTCCCCTGTGTGGATTTTCTGATGGTGAGAAAGGCTTGATCTTTGAGTGAAGTTTTTCCCACACTCACTGCATCCGTAGGGCCTCTCTCCTGTGTGGATTCTCTGATGACTAAGAAGATGCGAGTTGCGATTGAAGGTTTTCCCACACTCACTGCAATCATAGGGCCTCTCCCTTGTGTGGATTCTCTGATGTTGAAAAAGGCCTGATCTGCGAGTGAATCTTTTCCCACACTCTCTGCATTCGTAGGGCCTGTCATCTGTGTGGATCCTCTGATGTTTAGAAAGGTATGAGCTGCTAGTGAAGCATTTTCCACACTCACGGCATTCGTAGGGCTTCTCCCCCGTGTGGATTCTCAGATGAACAGAAAGGCTTGATTTGTGAATGAAGTTTTTCCCACACTCAGTGCATGTATTTTTTCTCTTTCTCCTGAGGATTTCCTGCTGTGCTGTGGTTTCCTTGAGGCCCTTTTGAGTTCCCCAACAGGAAATAAATTTACCCGCTTTCTCCCCTGGCTGGTTTCCCTGCTGTGTTTCTGGTCTGTGCTGAATTTCACAGGATTTTCCCTGCTCATAATCCCTGGACACATTCCTTTTTGATTGTTGTGATAATGCTCTGTGTTTTTCTACTTGCTCAATATTTTCCTGCTGAGAATTCTGCTCCTCCTTCTCACAAAGCATTGCATCACCTGCTGTGATAGAGACAGAAACCTCAAACAGGGATGGAAAGGGGAAGGCAAAACCAAAACAAGTGTTGGAGAGAGGTCAAATAAAAATCACGAACTGAACTCCCCCAAACAGGGGAGAGGAGGAGGATCAATTCAGCCTTCACATCCCATCCAAATTCACAGGGGGAAGTGAGCAAGCTACTGCCTGGTGTCTGCTAGGATCTACAGGAAGCCATGAGCTATATTTACCCCAAGGATACAACCCCTTGGAGGAACAATAATGAACCAAGAGACCTCCCAAGGTCTTTGTAGGGCATCCCAGATGTTTCCTTCAGGCACTTACAGATTCTGAGTTGCTTTAATGTTTTCTCACCTGTGCAGGAAGCTCTCAGGATCTCTCTTTCCTCTGAACCCTGGAGGTCTGGGACCCATGACTCTTCCCCTTGTTCCAGCTGGGACATCATATTAGGTTGGGAAACTGGAAACCCTGCTCAGATGAAAGAACAAAGGAGTTAAGTTGATTTCATAAGACTTTGTCATAAAAAAACAAACATTCTATTAATTTAACTTCAATGCTTAGTGTGACCTGGTGTGCCTGGGACAGTCCTGACTGAAAATGCCAAGGTCAGGGTAGGCTGAAAAAGGGAGAGCAAATGCTCCCAAAACTGGTGGTTAACACTGAAGTTGAAAGCAACTAAGAGTCCTGTGGCATCTTTAAGACTAACCGATGTATTGGAGCATAAGCTTTCGTGGGTGAATACCCACTTCATCAGATGCAGCTTATGCTCCAATACATCGGTTAGTCTTAAAGGTGCCACAGGACTCTGTTGCTTTTTACAGATCCAGACTAACACGGCTACCCCTCTGACACTGAAGTTGAAGTCACTGACCAGTCACAAACTATGCTTCTGATCACCCACACTGGTTATCAAGAAGCTGAAAAAAGAAATCCCACAGCCCCCTTTATTGCAGCCCAGTTCTCTGACTCCCAATCAGCACCTAGATCCAGTACAGTGAGAGGTTATTTAAAATCTCTGTGCATAGACAAAATGTTCTTCTTACCCCAAAGGGTCAGCCACAGTACCAAGTCACTACAGGTTTGGATCTTACCCAAAATATCATGCTCCTAGCCAATCCTTTTGCATCTAAACTAAAGGTTTAGAAGAAAGAAAGAGAGAAAGAAGTTAAATGGGAAGGCGGTCAGATACATTCTGAAATCTATACTGGGTTCTTAGCAGTATTGGTGAGTTGCTGGCTTGAAAGTCTGTCTGGAAGACATC
Source organism: Trachemys scripta elegans (assembly GCF_013100865.1). Classification (NCBI taxonomy): domain Eukaryota; kingdom Metazoa; phylum Chordata; order Testudines; family Emydidae; genus Trachemys; species Trachemys scripta. Next base: position 1,915,946 of record NC_048322.1, on the reverse strand, counting down.
CACAGCTCGGATGAGTCATTTAGTCCTTTATTCAAGGACTCAGTTTGTAGAGAAGTTGCTCCAGAGGTAGGAAGAGGGATTGAAGACAAAATGGAGATGATGCAGGTGCCCTTTACATTCCTTTTGCCATGTGGCCTGTAGTTCCTGTGTCCCAAACACAAGCTTCACAGCACATGGCATGGAAAAACTGGAGTTCTCAGTACACAGGCATACCCCTGCATATCTTGCTGACTCAATAGGTGTATTCTCTTGGTCCTTTCCATGGGCTCATTGTACAGCGATGACCCTGGATGGGCCATCAAACAGGCTAGGCAGTGCTGATGCCAATATGTCTGGGGGTGTCACCCGGAAACGCTGCACAAGTCTGGAAATACAGATATATCCTACATATCTATAACTCACAATACAAAGGTGATACCAACAGAAACAAAATTATCATACTTGGAAAATCATAACATTTTCACTGACACCTTACATGGCATATCTAACATGATTCATTTTAATTTTGTCAGATTGGTATTAATAATAATAAAATAGTAATAGAAAGCGTCTCACAATTCCACACAGTGTCACACTTAGTAAACCAGTGAATTCCCAGGACCAACCTTGAAGATTCAAAACACTCTGCTTATGAGGGATTAAAATACCCACATATCGGCTGGGAACATGCAGACAGTCAGACACTGCCAGTCTGTACCCCTATGTTCACTCTTCTAGAAAATTATGATTAATTTTGTACACAGTATGGCTTGTGAGGTATCATTTGAAAACTCAATCTACTGAATATTATCCTCCTGTTAAAATGTGTAGCAACACTGTATGTAAAGTTATCAGATTTTACTGTATGATATTACTGAAAAAGTTACAATTCTGGGGAACACCCACAGACCAGTTCCTCAGATACAGCAACCCAAACAGCTGGTCAAATAGCCATTCTGCGGCAGGGGGAAGGTGTGAAGACAACATTTACATTCCATCACAGGGACCACTTGAGGCTACTATCTACAACAGACAGCCTGTCACCATGACTCAGCTGAGAACTTCAGTTGTTTCTAGTACAAAGGACTGAATTATAAAGAGGTGAGGAAAATGCTTGAGCCTCTCTCTCTCTCTCTCCCTCTGCTCATGACAACTCCTAAAGAACTGAACTTGGGCGGCAGGGGCAGGTTAGGGGGAGTCCTGGCTGAAAGGAAAGCCAGCCTGTCTCAGCATAGGTAAGAGAAGCATTTGCTTTGAATCCATTTTTGATTGTTAAGTTAGACGTTAGTTTGTGTTTTATCTTGCGTTTCTTTTGTAAACAAATTCTGACTTTTATGCCTCATTACCTGTGGTCACTTAAAAATCTTTTTTTCCCCAGTAGTTAATTTTGTTTCATTGTTTTATTAAACCGGTGTGTTTGGATTAAAGTGTGTTGGAAACTCCATTTGGGATAATGGTGCATGTCATTTTCCACTAATGAAATGACAGACTTCCTATAAGCTTGTGTTGTTCAGTAGTGTGCTGGACAGTGCAAGATGCACATTTCTGGGGGAAGTCTGGGACCAGAGAATTTTCTGGGGTTCTCCTGTGGGGTACTGTAATTCGGGAGTCGCTGACTAGCAGCACTCAATACTGTGTTGCTGGGAGCAAGTTACATGCTGGAGACTGTGTGTTAACTGCCCAGGAGTGGCTTTTTTCACAGTAAAACAGTGTAAAAGGCACCCCAGCTTGGGGAACTGAGGGGACACAGCTGTTCAACTGTCCAGATTGTACTCTGGTTAATGTCACAGACACTCAATTTCAAAGAGGCTCCTAAAACACAGAAAGTAAATCCATGTCCCAGAAATCAAAGACTCCAGACAGAGGGCAAGTCTCCCTGGCACTGCTTCTTCTTGACAGAGGTCCAGAGACAATGAGAGAGTCCTGGGGAAGCTGGGAACAGTAAGCATGGGCTGGTGGGGTTCAGTGGAGAAAGGGAACAGGAAGGGCAGGGATATTACTGAATGCAGGATCTCAGCAGTACTAGATGTTAGGATAACATATATTGCAGCCCATTGGAAAACATAATCCCAACTATACATACATACACACACATACATATATAGTTTATGGGGTCTAAATTAGCAGTTTCCACTCAAGAGAGGGATCTTGGAGTCATTGTGCATAGTTCTCAGGAAACATCCACAGAGGCAGTGAAAAAGCGAACAGAATGCTGGAAATCATTAAAAAAGGGATAGATAATAAGACAGAAAATACAGTAACTCCTCACTTAACATTGTAGTTATGTTCCTGAAAAAATGCGCATTTAAGCAAAATGATGTTAAGTGAATCCAATTTCCCCATAAGAATTAATGTAAATGAGGGGGTTAGGTTCCAGGGAAATTTTTTTCACCAGACAAAAGACTATATCTACACACACACACACACACAGAGTATAAGTTTTAAACAAATAATTTAATTCTGGTACACAGCAATGATGATTGTGAAGCTTGGTTGAGGTGGTGAAGTCAGAGAGTGGGATGTTTCCCAGGGAATGCCTTACTGCTAAATGATGAACTAGCAATTGGCTGAGCCCTCAAGGGTTAATTCGTTGTTAACGTAGCCTCACACTCTACAAGGCAGCAGGAATGGAGAAGGGAGACTGCATGGCAGACAGAGACACACACTGTGTGTGTATGAGAGAGAGATGTGCATTTCCCCTTTAAGTATGCTGACCCCACTCTTAAGTACACTGCCTTGTTAATTAGATAGGCAAGCTGAGACCGCAGCTGCTGCCAGGAAACTCCCTCCATCCTGAGCCTTGTCATGTGTCCCCCCTGCTCTATGGAAGATGGGGTAAGTGGGGTGCAGGAGCAGGGGGGAGGGGGACACTCTGACAGCCCCCTTCTTCCCCCTCTCACCCCACACAGCAAGCAGAACTCTCAAGGAGCAGCTCCAAGGCAGAGGGCAGGAGCAGCACATGGCAGTGGGGGGAGGGACAGCTGAACTGCCAGTAATTGGTAGCCTGCTGGGCAGCTGATGCCCAGGCAATTTAGGGGAACATAGAGCTGATAGGGGGGCTTCCGGTCCACCCTGGTTCCAAGCCCCCACCAGCTAGCTGCAACGGGCTGCTCTTCCTGCAAGCAGTGAACAAAGCAGGCGGTTGCCAAATGACATTACAAGGGAGCATTGCGCAACTTTAAACGAGCATGTTCCCTAATTGATCAGCAGAAGAACAACGTTAACCGGGATGATTTTAAGTGAGGAGTTACTGTGTTATATTGCCTCTATATAAATCCATGGTTCGCCCACATCTTGAATACTGCGGGCAGATGTGGTTGCCCCATCTCAAAAAACATATATTGGAATTGGAAAAGGTTTAGAAAAAGGCGGGGGGGGGGGGACAACTAGGGGTATGAAACAGCTTCTGTGTGAAGAGAGATTAAAAAGACCGGGACTTCTCAGCTTGGAAAAGAGACGAAGAAGGGGGGATATGAGAGAGGTCTATAAAATCATGACTGGTGTGGAGAAAGTAAATAAGGAAGTGTTATTTACTCCTTCTCATAACACAAGGACTAGGAATCACCCAATGAAATGAATAGGCAGCAGGTTTAAAACAAACAAAAGGAAGTATTTCTTCAAACAATGCACAGTCAACCTGTGGAACTCTTTGCCAAAGGATGTTGTGAAGGCCAAGACTATAACAGGGTTCAAAAAAGAACGTGATAAATTCATGGAGGATAGGTACATTAAAGGCTATTAGCCAGAATGGGCAGGGATGGTGTCCCTAAAAACTCTGTTTGCCATAAGCTGGGAATGGGCGACAGGAGATGAATCACTTGATGATTACCTGTTCTGATCATACCCTATGGGACACCTGGTATTGGTCACTATTGGAAGACAAGATACTGGGCTAGATGGACTTTTGATCTGACCCAGTATGGCCGTTCTTATGTACTAGGGAATGTAGTGAGTCCAACGTAATGGAAGGGAGTAGGAAAATACCTGGGTGTGGAGAACACTGGGAAATTAGAAGCTGTAATTCAGGAGCAACAGAGTCTAATTAGTCTGGAAACTCAGAATGTAAAAAGAAGAATCAGGATCATGTGACTTTGGCAATGAGGGACTCAAAAATCCAAAGAGCTTGCAGGGACATGAAACTGGGGCTATTACACATGGTGATGGAGGAGCAAGACTCTGCATGGCTCAAGAAGTTTCACGACCAACCTAGGCCATTTTCACATGCTGGGGTGCAATCCAGAATAGTGAGGATTTGTGTCATCTGTAATCCTGGGTGAGATTCAATGTTCTGCTGCTGGAGCTCCCTTTTCTGGATACTCCCAGCCAGCATTCAAGGGTGCACTGAGTGTCTGTGTGATAAGTAACCCTGGACCAGCAGTTCTGACTCTAGCAGCCTGTTTTTTATACCCCAAGGACATTCTGGTCTGGGTGGAGAAGGCTCAGGTTTGAAGAGAAGGTCAGGGGTAGGAAGCTTCTGTTCGTTATGCTGGACCTAACCTCCAGCTTTACTTGAACAAACCAGAGATATTTGACACACTGAGATACTGCTCCTGCACTCTGTTCCCAAAGCGTTCTGCAGCAGGGGAGGGTCTCTCGTAGTGTGTGTGTTACTGGCATATTGGGGTGATGCTGAAACAGGACAGAGTAGAGGTGGCATTGTGGGCTGGTGTGAACCTTATTTCTTCATTTCCCCTTCCAAGAACCGAGGGGACAGTAACCCTTACCCAGCGAGGTCACATACTCATAGTTCTCCTGCATGATGTCTCTGTAGAGAGTTCTCTGAGTGGGGTCCAGCAGAGCCCCCTCTTCCCTGGTGAAATATACAGCCACCTCCTCGCAGGTCACCAGCCCCTGAAAGAGCAAGAGCCCAACACTCAGTACCTGCTGCCCCACTCACAGCCCCAGTATTTGTGGGGGGAGAGGAGCCGATCAAATGGAAGCTCAGGGTGAAGGGACAAAGAGAGAGCCCCTTGTCTCTCCCAGCAGATCCATCACACACCTACTAGCCACAGACTGATGCAGGAGATGGGACCTCTAGCAGGGTCCAGGGAGAGCTCCCTGGTAGGAAGCCCCAACACCCTCCTCATTGTGAGGAGCTGGATATGAAGGGAGGAGAATCTCCCCTAAACCTGACTGGTGGGTGCCCCCTTCCTATCTCACAGCAGCCACTGGTTAGTTAGGTCAGCCTCAAGGACTAGGAGTCTGGTCAGTTTTCCTAGCTCCATGTAGGTGGGTTATTTTCTGTTCAACAAATTAGAGCATTTTTCCACCTCCGAACCTCATGGGTCTGTTCCCAGAATCTAGGCCACTTATTAAACAACTCCCAGCAGGTTTGCCATGGCCTGTCCTCCTCCCTTTCTCTACCCTGTGCATGTCCTGCCCCACTGAAACCTCCAAACCAGACTGTGCAAACTTTCCCATCTCCCGTATATTTGCTGTCCCCCTCTCTCCTGCAGGAACCCACCAGCAACCCCCCGATGATCCCTACATAAACTGGCTCCTCTGCAGCCATTTCTCTCCCCGTCCCATAGGAGGCTGCGATGAATTGGAGTGAAACATGGACATCATTCTTTGGACTGTATGGATTAGAAGGGCAGTTCTGGAGGATTCAGAACAGGCTTTAGTTAATTTCACAGCACGATTCCCCCAGGCTCTTTCCCTGCAGACAGACACCCTACATTCTGCCATGCTGAGAAAATGCTCAATCTCTTTATTACAGTGTAGACCTGTCCCCTCCTGCCAGGCTAAGCCCACAGACATATTTTTAACCTCCCTTCTCTCTCCCCACATCCCATAACAAAGTCTCTGAACACAATGCTAGAACAAAGGAGTCACTTTCGATGATTCCCTCTGACACTGACCCCGTGGCAGCCACACCCCAGCAGGAGAGACAAGAGAGCTGATCATTTGAGAGGAAAAGTGTAGGGTTACCATATTTAACAAATAAAAAAAGAGGACCCTCCACAGGCCCTGCCCCCGCCCATTTCCACCCCAACCCCGCCCTTTCCCCGCCCCAACTCCGCCCCCTCCTCCCTCCCACTCCCAGCCACGTGAAAAGGGCTGCCCGAGCGCTACCGGCTTCACGGTTTGCTGGGCAGCCCCCAGACCCTGCACCCCCGGCCGTTGCTTCCTCAGTGCAGCTGGAGCCTGGGAGGGGACGCGCCCAGCCGGGGTTGCAGGGTCTGG